>NC_031770.1:811619-829394 GCF_001522545.3 Parus major
GGTGTATCTTCCCTCTTCACACAGCATTCAGAGCACAAATGGGACTCGGCCATGAGGAATTCCCGTTAAAATTCCCAATCTGGGAAGAATTTATTGGATTTCTAATGATAAATAGAACATTAATAAAGCAGAGGAATAAATTTCCCTCCCTGTCAGGGGCGTTTTGACACTTGGTAATTTGGGTCCATAAATGGCTTTCCAAATGATTAATGGGATGTGGACGTGGAGAAATATTCCTTGGATTTTCCAGGAGCCGGGATATTGATGTTGTGGTGTTTGAAGAGCTCCATCCCGAGGCGGGATTGTCCCATTTATAACCCCTCCAGACAGGAATGAAGGGGCTTTGATGTGAAATGTTCCTTAAATGCTCTCCTGGATGGAAAAGCGGCGTTTCTCCCTCATTTCTGGCTGCGCAATTCCTCCCTGGAGCTATTGGAATGGGCAGAGGAGGAATCTGGATATCGGAGGCTTGGATTGCCCCCCAGTATTTTAGGATTTTCACCATTCCCGATAACTTTGGCTTCCTTTGGATTAAAGGGAAATTCCAAAAATCCAAAAAGTTGGATTCAGCTCTTGGATTATGGAGCCATGGCTGCCCCATCCCTGGAATTCTTCAAGGCATGGTTGGATGGGGCTTGGAGCAACCTGAGAGGGTGGAAGGTAGATGGAATTTAAGGGTTTTCCATTAAAATTCCCTCAGTTTTCCTGGATAAAATGACCCCAGTCCCAAACATATCTCTCACAGAAATTTTTTGTCCTTTAAAACAGATTTAAAGAAATAATTTCAAATAAAAAACTCTGGAGTGCAAAACCTGCCCTGAAAATAATCAGCTCTTAAGTGGCGCTGGAAGCAGTCCCTAAATCCATGGGAGACAGGATTTTTATTGGAATTTGGATAAAAAGATGGAATGGTTTTTAATCCACGGGAGGTTAAAGTCACCATCTGAAGTTGGTTTGGGTTTTTTTTTTTTTTTCATATCCCAGGTTTTTTTTGGGTTTTTTTTTCCTCCCCTTTAAACCGATCCCGCTCGTTTAAAAATTCATAAATAAGGGAAGGTCGTCAGAGCCCACTCCATAAAATATTTGGGTCACCTTCCAGGGAGCTGCTGGAGCCTTTTCCAGGGTTTTTTTGGGCAATATTTTACCGGGCTGTCAGCCTTATTATGGAATGATGGCCACTGAAATTCCTTCATCCATAAATTCCCCTCGCCATGGACATTTCCACCTTCATTAGGAGGAGAAGAAGGAACCGCAGGGGCTTTTGATGAACTGAGGCTGAAGGGGGAAAATTCCAGTGGGGCTGGGCTTGGGATGGTTTGATCCCAGATTTTCCGTGCTGGAGAAGCTCAAAGCATGTGGGAATTTATTGGCTGGGTATTCCAGGGATTTTAGGCTGGACTTAAAGCCTGGGGCTTGGCAGGGCTGGGCAGTGCCAGGGAAATGAGGGGAGCCACTCCAATCTACAATCCTGGGGTAATATTCCAAATATTCCAGAGGATCATGTATCCATTCTTATTTATCCACATATCCATGGATTTGGGATCGCATTTTGGCCTCTTTGGGTCACAGTGCGGCGTCCAAGGCTCCGACAGTAAAATAGGAAAAAAAACTTCCAAATCCACAGAATTATCCCTAAAATCCAACACCACTTGCTTTTCCCAGGCAGGAAAGAGCCTGAAACATGAGGAGCTCCCAAATACAATGTAGGATATCTTGGAGAAGCTGAAATTCCGTGGATTACGTCAATTTGCCGTGCCAAAAAGAAAGTGACCTCCTTTGTTCCGGCTGTGTTCCCGTTTGGCTGGAATCCCACGGTCCAGAGAACCCAACCAAGTGGCCTTTTACAATTCTTTTATTTAAATTTGGGGAAAGTTGGGAGGGGAAGCCTCTGGGAAGTGGATGAAAAGCTGGAGGCAGGATGGAAGAGGAGTTGTTACTGCTGGAAAACCAAGGAAAACAACGAAATTCCCACAAAAATAAGTGATGACATTTGCATCCATCACTGGGAATTTGGCCGTGGAACACATGGCTCTGCTCCAGCCTGGAGCGTGCTTGGGAAGGATGGAGTCCAGGACTGGAAAGGGTGGAATCTATGGATCGGGAAGGATGGAACCCATGGCTCGGGAAGGATGGAATCCATGGCTTGGGAAGAGTGGAATCCATGGATTGGGAAGGGTGGAATCCATGGCTTGGGAAGAGTGGAATCCATGGATNTGGAATCCATGGCTTGGGAAGAGTGGAATCCATGGATTGGGAAGGGTGGAATCCATGGCTTGGGAAGAGTGGAATCCATGGATCGGGAAGGGTGGAATCCATGGTTCAGGAAGGATGGAATCCATGGCTCGGGAAGGATGGAATCCATGGCTCGGGAAGGATGGAATCCATGGCTCGGGAAGGATGGAATTCATGGATCGGGAAGGATGGAATCCATGGCTTGGGAAGGATGGAATCCATGGCTCGGGAAGGATGGAGGTGCCTTGGAGGGACTGGGAAGGAACAGGCTGAGATCCAGATCCCTATCCTGCTCCATGGAAGGAACAAACCTGGATTAAACCTCCGGAGATGTGAGCGGTGGACACAGAAATCCCTGGAATTGTTCCAGGACAGGCTGGATAGGGCCTGGAGCAAGCTGGGATAGTGGAAGTGCCCCTGCTCCTTCCATGGGCATGGAATGGGGTGGTCCTGAAGGTCCCTTCCAGCCCAATCCCAGCGTCTCATGGATGACGGAGAGGGATTCATCCCTAGGGAAGGGGCTTTGAGCTGGGATACATCCAGCCACTTGTCACTAATTCCTTCCACTGGCTCCGGAGGCAGGAATTCCCGGGAAGGGGCTCTGCGGTGGGGCTGGATGAGGAGACCTCTCCACACCCTTTCCAGTCGGATTTGTCAGGGATGCCTCCCGCACAGAGAGCCGGCCTTCTGGAATGTTTGGATAACTCTGCAATTCCCCGCCTTGGCAGGCGCTCCCGACCGAAACACCCACAGCTGGATCCCATTTCTCCGGGCTGGGAAGAGGAGAGCCAGGTCGGAAGATGGATGGACGCGAAAGCTGGGATGAAACGAGTCGTCAGGATCGACTGGGAATCAGCCAGAGCTGAATTAAAGTCACTTAAAGCTGATTTAGGGCAACCTCAGGAATATTCCCGATTTGAGGCCCTGGAGGAGGGATTGGATTCATCCAAGCCGAGCCCTTCCAGCCACAGAAGTCTGGGATTTGCAGAGGCACAGGGAAAGCTCTGGGAGCTAACCACCCACCCCAGTCCAGGCCTTTCCAATGATCCCGAGGGCCAGATGGGATCATTGGGGAATTCCAGTGTTCTGGCAGGAAAATATCCTCTTTATTGCCTGGTTTTCCCACTCTTCCCAAAGTTTTCCCACTCTTCCCAAAGTTTTCCCACTCCTGTGGATCCTCCCGCTTAAGCTGCAGCTCCAAATGTCCCAAATACCACTGGCTACAGATGGAAAGGGAGGATTTTCCATTCTAATTCCCCTGGAAAAGCCGTCCCTTTCATTCATGGGATCGCCAAACCACTTGGGATTCTGCCCAGTCAGTCTGGAATATTCGGGTGACATCCAGAGGCAAGGGATACCTTTGGATCTCTTGGCACGTCCCAGGGAGCTGCCATTCCAAGGGGAAAAATCCTTGGGATGAGGTGTTGAGAGAGGGGAGGGAATTTAACTTTCGGAGGGGTTTGTATTTCTCGGGAGTTTGGATTTGGGTTGTGTTTTGGAACAGGCTCCCAGAGGAGCTGTGGGTGCCGCATCCCTGGGAGCGTCCAAGGCCGGGCTGGACAGGGCTTGGAGCACCCTGGGATAGAGGAAGGCATCAGGGTTGGAATGGGGTGGGATTTAAGGTCCCTTCCAACGCAAACCAGTGCGGAATTCCGTGATCCGGATCCTCCACTTTGCCACTAAATCCCCAGATTCCTGGGGGAATTCTGCCCATCCTACACCCACCATGTGCCTCACCCTCCCGGAATGCACTTCCATGCACTGCCCATTCCCAAATTCCTTCTCGGTGTTTCCAGGCACTGTCTACCTCGGGATCAGCCCTGGGACCATGTGTCTGGAATATTTCATCGCTCCGGCACAGCTGAAAGCACTCGCTGCTCCCTGGGATTTTCCTTGGAATTGTAGCATGGGAGGGGACGGCTGTTTGGAGGGAAAGGGATCCCGCTGCCTGGTTTTACCCCTCGGATCCATTTCGGGAAGATGCTCCACTGTTTTCTGGGATAACTCATCTCCACGGCCGGTTGGATAAAAGCGGTGCCAGACACCCGACATTCCCGGCATGGGAATTCCTGGGAATGTCGCCTTCCCGTGGCTCCAGCCCACAGGACTGTGCCCTCGGGTGATTTCCTGCAATCCTGGAATGTATTCCATCTTATTTTCCCATTCTGTTCTATTTTGACTCGGTCTCCAGCTCCCAAATAAATGTTAAAAAATATTCCCTGGTCTCATCTTAATCCATAAGGAATCCCATCCCTCATTCCCTCATCCCACAATGATGCCCAGCATCCCGCAATCCACCCTCCCAGATGAGGGGCATCCCAAAGGGAATTCACCCCCTCCCGACCACGGATTTAAACTTCCAGAGCAGCAAATCCCTCTCTTTCCCCCCAGTTTTCCACCGCCCCACCAGGAATATCCCAAATCCCATCCAAGGCTGTCAGCAAAGCGAACGTTCCTGGTGGGATGGAAACTCCGCTCCCCATGCCGCGTCCCCAGGCAGCTCCCGGTTCCCGGGACGCCTCGGGAAGGTTCAGGGAGCCGGCTCTGCCTTCCCCTCGTCCCCGTGTCCATCTCCTGGAAAAGGGCAGGGAAAATCTGTTCCCTGTCCAGACCACACAAGTGCAAAAGGGGCTGGAAAACAGCTCCCTCTGCCCTCTGCCTCCGCTTTAACAGCTCTCCGAGGAAAAAAGGTCAGCAGTTCATGGATGGCAGGAAAGACCTACTGGGGACTCGGCTTATCCCAAACATTCACCGCCCCATTCCCGATTTATAACAGCCTCCAACAGGTTGAGCTTCCCCCCCTTCGGAGCTGGATGAGTTTTCCATCTGGGATGTATTTTTAGTGCCTGGAACTGTCCTCTCCTCACTCCCAACATGTGTCGGGAGCTGCTCCGTGCTCCCGGATCCCGATAATTATTTTAGCGGCTGTTTGGGAACATCGGGAGACGTTGTCGCTTCAGCCCAAATTGATCCCGGGCAATCAAACGCCTGGAATAAGCTGTGGATAAATCCATGATTTCATCGCCTCCAGCCCGCCGACCCCCAGGAACGGGAGTGATCTCACTCCACGTGTTGATGTGTCCCGGGAATAAATGAGCTCCCGAGCCGTGCCTCTGGAATAAACTAAAACAATCGGAATGTGCAGGAAGGAAAACACTGCCCGTGGTGAGCTCCGCTCCCCCGAACCCACGGCTCGGCTGCTCCGGCCATAAATTATCCCTAATAAATCTCCTTGGATGTTTCATGCCATCGCTCTCCTGCCAAAACGGGGGATTCGGGAACGGGCTGGACGAGGGGCTGAAGTTCCTTGGGAATGTGGAAGCCTTTATTTGTTTTCCTTCCAAGCCTTTCAAATATCCCCACGCCGTCCTTCACGCAGATGTCCAGGGAAAGGCTCCTGACCCATTTAAACCTTTTTCCCTTTTTTTTTTTTTTTTTGCTGTGGGAATGAAGTCCGGTTTGGGGCTGGATCTGCTGGCCAGCACCTGACAAAACTCGGGAATGGGAACGCGGAGCTTTAATGGCTCCAGGGTGTGACTTTTAACGCGGCAAGGCCAAGGAAACGAAGATAAATTAAAGCCTAATTGGGGCCGTTAACGGCTTTCCCAGCCCGCACATCTGGAGCCCAGGAGAATCCTTGGAAAAATGCTACACTCGGCTCCTGTTGCACAGCCCAGCCACCTCCAGACTCGTTCCATGCTTTTTTAGGGATAAAAATAATAAATAAATCCATCTTTCGGTGTCCAAAGCCAGCGCAAGGACGGAGATGTTGATTTTAATCCTCGGCAGATTTGCAGCTTTATTAAAGTCATCCCAAATCTACCCAATGATCCCAAATCCCCCTTTCCCAAACTTCCAAGCTGCCCCAGAAAGGAAAGGCCAGAGGAAGATGCTTCCCTCTCCTGAGGCTGGGAATCCATGGAAGTAAAATTCCAATAAATGCGGGGAAGTGGTTGCAAATCCTGGTTGAGCCCTGCTTAGTGATTCCCACGGTAAAATCCCAATCCCTGGAAAACCGATGGACAAAAACTCCTGCGTTGTATCCAGGAATAGAAACATCCCTCTTTTCAAGCCACGCGTGGATCCGGGCTGGAATTATCGGGTGGAAGTGCAGCAGAATCCTGGGATACTGCTCCCCTCCAAGCTGGGTTCCTGGCACAGGTGGGTGGGAACGGCCCAAATCCTTCAGATCCCGAGGAAAAGGCTGAGCCTTGGAGGATGGGAAATGGGAATAAAAATCCGGGAAAGGAACAAAAGTCGGGGAAAATCACCTTTCAACGCCTCCCCAGATGTCTCAATCAATTAATTAACGAATCAATCCATCAGCATTCCCTCACCCTGCTCATGCTCCAGTGGCTTTGGGGAGCCACGGGAAATAAATCCAGGGAAATATTCACTTCCTGGGAAGCAAAAGAGGGCAGCAAAGGATAAACGAGGGCATCTCTGACACAGAGCAGGAAAATTTAGGGACTTCCAGGCCACAAAATGGAGTTTAGGATAAAGTTTGGGATAAGCCCAGCACATTCCTTCCTTGGGCTTGGGATTTCCTCCTCCAAAATCAGTCCTTGGGAAAAGGGAAGATCCTTTTCCATCCTCTCTTATCTCCTCCCTCTCCAAGGATAAAAACTGGACCCTTCTACCTTCCTGGAATTTTGCTGAACTTCCAGAGCCACCGGAAAACCCCAGCCTGAGGTTTTCCAGTCCTGTAATCTGTGATTCCCAACAAAAGCACCAGAGAAAAGCCTTGGATTTTCTGATTTCTCCCCCACGCTCCTGGCGGGTTCGGGAATGTTCTGTACTTTTGGGATCAAGTCCAGATTAGTTGGTGCTGAAAAGGGGGAAAATAGGGATTCATCCCAAAAGGTGAGGATGAGGAGGAGCAATCCAGTCCCCCCTCGCCAAACGAAGGACACGGAGGGGCTGGAGCACCAATCCCAGGAAGGGGCTGGAGCAGCAGGAGGGAGCTGGGAAAGCTCAGGATGGAGAAAAGGAGGCTCCAGAGGGACATTCCCACTTCCCACAGTCCCTGCCGGGAGGGAGCGGCCGGGCGGGACCGGGATGCGCTCCCAGGGAATGCGAGGACAAGAGGGAACGGCCTCAAATCGCTCCAGGGAAGCTCCAGGTTGGATATTGGGAAAATTCCTGAAGAAACGGCTGGCCTGGCCGGGCAGGGATTTCCCAGACACGGATGTGGCAGCTGGGGATGCGATTCCATGATTATCCCACCTCGTGCCATGGGAATCTGCCCGGCAAAGCCAGGCACGGCCCAGCTGCTGGGTAATCTGGGAAGAGCTCCAGGCTCCGCTCGCTCATCCCGCAGAATTCCTGGCTGGCTCCTTTTGGGGTTAAGGACTGTTGGTTTAGCCCCGGCAGCCCCAGGACTTCCAAAAGCATCGCCTGTATCCAAGGAAAACACGAGGCAAGCCTGGAATTCAGGCAAACTCAGCACTAAAAATAGCAAATCCTTGACTCTTCCCTTCCCATTTTTTCATTCAGGATCTCTCCAAGTTTTTCCCTGCAGTGCTGCTTCCCAGGGGTTCGATGCTGCTAAAGCTGGACGTGTGTGCAAAAATGTGACCCAAAATCCAGGGATTTGACCCAGAATCCAGGGATTTAAAACCTCCCCAAAGACTTTGCTGAAGTGGCCAAAGCTGGGATTGTGACATTCCCAGGAACACTCTGGCATGGGAAGGGGTTGGATTTGTAGGATCAGCGTTTGCAGCCATCTGGGCAATCCCAATTTCCCTGGGCCAGCATCCCAAGAGTTTGGGATGAAACTGGAGAAATCCCCTCAGAGCAGCCATTACACTTCCCTGTGTCCCTGCTCCACAGAACCTCATGGATGATGCCAGCAATTTGGGATCCATTCCCAGCTCCTGGATGACTCTGGAGCACCTGATCCATCCCTGTCAGCATCCCGGGTTCCTCCACCCGCAGCTCCCGAGGGAATGGGAGCCTTCCAAACAGGCACTGGGACATATCCCGCGCTTCCCAAAAAAAGTAGGATGGAAGGAATGCGGGAAGGAGCTATTCCTTGGCTCTGCACTCCCACCTTCCCCTGAGCAACGCCTGCTTCCCGGAAAAACACAAATCCCTTGGGATGTGTGTGTTGGGAATGGATATCCGCTGCTCCCGGGAGCCAGGGAAAAGCTCTGGCATCCTTTGGCACCGGCATTCCCCAGCTGCTGCTTCCCTGGTTCCATCCCGCTGGATCAGGCTCTGGAAATCCCTGTGGAAATCCCTCTGGAAATCCCTGTGGAAATCCCTGTGTCAGCCGGGATTTTGGGATGCGGAATGCCGGAGGGATAACTTGGAAAGGACCTGAAAGGACCTGAAAGGTCCTCTCATTCCAGGCCCTGCCATGGCCAGGGACACGTTCCACCATCCCAGGGTTTTTCCAAGCCCTGGAATTGGACCCTTCCAGGGCTGGGGCATCCATAGCTTTTCCAGGGCCTCACAGGGAGGAATTCCTTCCCAATATCCAATTGATTAGAACTAAGGGATATTTAATTCCAGCTACGGAAAAAACCTCAGAGCTTCCCCTCCTCCTCCTCCTCCTCCTCCTCCGCGATCCATCCGCTGGTGCTCCCAAATTCTTACGGACAGCAGCCAGGCAGAGGGATCCGCCTGGAATCCCGGGAAACCTCTCCGCCAAGGAGAGATCAAAGGCCCCATTTCCCCCCGGATATTGGGCTCCGCGTGCCGGAGGCGGGAGAGGACGGATTTACAAGGACAAGGATGAACTCCAGCCCCTGGATTAATGCAGCACTCAACTCCAATGAAATCCCGGAGCGGGAGCTGACACATTTGGGGTAACACGTTTGGGATGGGCTGGAGAAATTCCAGCTGCCACAAAGAACAACCGGGGGAAACAACAGGAATTTTGGGAATAGACAAAAATAAATTTAGGATGGGGCATTTTTTGAGATGTTCCTTTGGGAATTTTTATCTGCTCCTGAGGATTTTAGGGAATTTTGGGCTCTGTTCCCCATTTTTCCCTGTGTTTTCCTTTAAGGAGATCCATCTGGAATGGTGTCCCCTTGACCCTGGCATGGCCCGAGGCCAAGCACAGCCCGTTTTCCACTAGAAATGCAATTTTCAAGGAAAAATCCAATTTATTCCCATCCAGATGTTTGATCCTCATTGTCCTTTGGGCAACTCCCTTTTTTTGGCCATAAAAATTCCAGGAAAATCCAAGGAAACCACGCAGGATTTGTTCCCAAATCCCGTTTTGTAGTTGACGCATCCCAAACCCTTTTTCTTTTTAAGGTACTGGAATTATTTTGTCTTTAAATTCCTTAAAAAAAAAACTCCAAGAACTTTCCAAAATCTGGGTTTTAATCCAGCCTATCCCAGGATTCAGGAAGGATCAGAGGATGCATGGATGTCCCATCCCTGGAATGTTCCAGGCCAAGCTGGAGAAACCTGGGATAGCGGAAGGTGTCCCTGCCCATGGAATGGGATCAGCTTTAAGATCCCTTCCAACCCAAACCATTCCACGATCCCAAGATTTTCCCAACTCCTCCATCATTCCTGGGGTGCAGTACCGGCCTCCAAGTGGACACAGCATTCCAGAGGGATCCGCCACCGCCATTCCCAGCCCTGCTGTCCATGGTGGTTCTCTCCTCCATTCCCAACAAGGGCCTTTCCCAGGAATCTCCAGGAATCTCCAGGAATCACCAGCCGGGAATCACTGGTTGTTCTGGGAGAGATGATCCCAGGGAATCATCCTTAAATCCCCAAACTCCGGTTGCCCTCTGGCTTTTCCACAAAAATCCATTTCCTGGGATTTGTGCAGTTTTCCCAGCAGGCAGGAGGGAGGTCCTGGATTCCAACTTCCACTGGAGGAAGGGTAGGGATTCAACAAGGAAAAATTCCAGTGACCTGGAAGCAGGGAGGCAGGGCTTGGATTTGGGAGTGGTTTTTAGCAGGAATGCTCCCAAAAATCCCAAATCCCTGAACGTGGAAGGCATCCGCAGCCTTCCCTCCCAGCTGCTCATCCCAAATCCAGCTTTTCCCATCCTTTATGGAGTTAAGGGGAGCTTTGCCTGTCGGGAGCATTTCTGGAGCAGAGGAACATTCCGGCTTCCCACCGGCTTTCGGGAAAATCGGGAGAAGGAGGAAAGCCAAGGGCTCGGCAGGGACACAACCCCGGGAATGCTGGGACTTGGGATGGATTTACACCCTGCCAGGACCCATTCCAGCTCCGGGAGATCCAGGAGGAGCCGCAAATCAGGGAAAAGCCGGGCACAGCCACCCTCCAGAGTCTGGCTCCTGAGAATTCCAGAGGCAGGAAAAACCCCCAGCTCCCATTCCCGCGCCAGGAGCCTGGAGCTGGAGCCGATATAAATCAGTTTTCCCTGCCCTGCTCCCAACACAATTCCAGCTGCTGCCTTGTTTGGATTTGGATTCCCCCTCCTTCTCCTTATTTTTCCAGCCGAGGCGCCTGGAATGAAAAACAAAGCCCAATGTGCCATGACGGAGCTTCCAGGCATTGCTGCCTGGCGAAGGAAAAATCCCAGGAATAACCCCCCTTGGATCCCTGGCCCAGGGGGGCAGTGCAATCCCAGATTTTGCTGCGAGGCGGCGAGGAGCCCTTCCCAGATAAATCCGGGATGCGTGCACCCCTCATCCCGTTTCCTTCAGCGTGGCTGGATCTCAAATTCCAACAATCCCATGGAATGGAACCGAGTCCACGCCAAGGAAACCGGGAAATGGGATCACCTGGGTTCTCCTCTGGGGATCCAAACTCCCTGGATTAAACACACCTGGATGCTAAAACTTGGGAAAAGGGAATTGAATGTTGAGTTTTCCGAGGGATATTCCTGTCCCCGGCTGATGGGTGCCACACCCATTCCCTGTCCTGCATCCCTGAGCATTCCCAGATAGGAAAACCAAAGGGGTTTGGGTTTTCCCAAAGGTCTGGGAGCTCAGGGTTTGTTTTTTGGTTTTTTTTTTTTTGGAAAAGGGAATGTCTGCACCTGCACAAATATGGGAATAACACCTGAAAACGGGGAAAATCCAACTTTTAACGTTTTTGGTTTTTTTAAGTGAGATCAAACAATTCCAGAAGGGAATGGAACAGTTTTGGAGCACAGGTGGGTCCCAAGGCGGGGATTTAGGGATGTGTTGGAGGCCTGGAAAAGGGGGAAAACCACATCAAATCCCAGCTTGGAGCTGTAATTCCAACCCAATTCCATTCCCCACTTTTCCCAGACTCCAGGATCCCGGAAATCTGGAGGAGCTTGGGAAAAACCTGTTGTAGCTGAGCAAGAAGGGAAGGAAGAGGAAACTTTGGCTCAGGGACATGTGGAATAAAACCAGGAATTGTTTGGCATTCCCTGCAGCATTCCTCATTTTCCCAGCCCATTTTCCCTCCATTCCAACAGCAGCAGTGAAATTCCCCGTTGCACATCGGGAGCATCCGATGGAAATTGTTACCTGGAATTTGGGAACATAGAGGGGGGTGAGGGGAAGGGAAAGCCGCCACAGTTTCCTGAGGCAGGGATTTTGGGAATGCGTTCTGCATTTTCCCGATTTTCCACACTTTCCTCTGGTCTCCATTTCGGAGAGGAAGGAGCGCTCCAGAGGCACCGGGAACGGCGAATCCGGAGAGGCCACGAAGTGGGGGAGGCACCTGGGTGCTGGGGATCCCAAATTCTGGGATCCTGATCCTTAAATCCCGGCACTCCAAGGGGATGGGATGGGGATACCCAGGGCAGCCGGAATCCCAATATTGGGATTATCCCATGGCTGGGGAGGGAACATCCGGATCCAGGATTTTGGGGCTCCTTCGGTTGCTCAAGCAGAGATCAGTGGGTTATTCCCAGAATTTCCCCCCTCAATCCTTGGACACCTCCAGGGATGAGGACTCCAAACCCATTCCAATGTTTTTCCCTATCCCTCAGCTCCAGGGTGAAAACGATGCCCGGGATTTTCTTTCGCTGCGATCCCAACGCTTGGCTGGGCTTTTCCTTGGCTTTTTTCCTGCTTTTTTTTTTATTTTTAGGTTTTTTTTTAATCCAAGCAGCTGAAAAACCCGGAGAGAAATAAATAACATTCCGAGGCCATCCATCAGCCGGGAATGAGCGCGGGGCTGTTCCCTGGAACTCCCACTCCTGCCGGTGGCCGAGGGAAACCGGCGCTTCCCATCAATCCCAAAGTCCATTTTTCAGCTTTAATGAAGACGTCGTTTTCATGGAAGCGGAGGGAACATAAACAATCCGAGCCACGGAAAATGAGGAATGAACTGCCTGGAAAACCTGGAGCTCGTTTGGACTTCTCCAGCTGAACAGGGCCGGAGGCTCCCGAGTTTTTTTGGCTGCGGTTGGACATTGAGAAGGTAAAAAAAAAAACCAGGGAATTTTTAGAAATGGAGCTTGGAATGAGCTCCAGGAGCGTTTTCCATTGGTTTCGTCCCGCTGGAGTCAGGAATTAATTGGCTGGGTGGGCAGGGGGCACAGGCGCACACGGAATTCCTCGGAAAGGGAGGCACTGTCCCAGAATTGGGGAATTGTCCAGGTGGGGAAAAGCCCTCTGGGATCAGAGCCCAACCTGTGCCAAATTCCCGGATCCAGACATTCCTTGGACATCTCCAAGGATGGGGATCCAATGCTTTGCCACCTTTTCCATGAAAAAATTGCTCCTGAATCCAGGTCAACCCTCCCCTGGCACAGCCTGAGGCGTTTTCCTCTCACCCTGCCCCCTTTTCCCTGGAAACAGAGAGACCTTGTGGATCTGCTCCTGGATGCATGGAAAACACTCCAAGGGGAGCCGTTCCAAGCTTTTCCTTTCTTCCAGCTGAGGAGCTGAGAACCAAACGGGATCCGGGCCTGGGAAAGCATTCCCGCTGTGCTGCAGTAGCACAACCCTACAGATCCCGTCATTCCCAGGAAAAAATCCCCACATTCACCCAAAACACGGAAGCAGAGTCGTCCTGAGGTTTCCTGGGTAAAGGATTCAGCATCCTGAGGATTCCCTGTTGATTCTCTCCCACCAAATCCTCAAAGGATTCATAGAAAGGTCACAAATCCACACCCGTTTTAAGAGGAATTTTGGGGTTCGGAATTTTGGGATTCCCACCAAATTCCTCCATGGAAAATGGGAATGTGGCTGCCAAAACTCTGTCCTGTGCTGTTCCCACCAGCCTGAGCTGCAGCTGAAAAAAAAAAAATAGGGACAAAATACAATTGGGATACTCAAAAATTCCCTGAATTTAGATCAGGATGGATCTGGCACCACCCAAGCCTGGAATTCCCAGGAAAATCCTGGAGATGTCGGCACAGGTGGCAGCTCCAGGGGCTGGGAATGATTTGGTTCCATGTGGCTCCCACTCACTTCCAAGGATTCCCAAAATCCCCAAATTACTGCCAGGGGTGGGAGCCTCTCCTTGTCTCCAGGGCTGGCTGGGAATAAACGGGATTGGAAACTCTCGATCCCGGGAATCCAGAGAGGTCTGTGGGAAGCTCCAGAGCAGGAGCTCCAAGCCAGGCAGAGCCGTGTTTTCCATCCAGATGCTGCTTGTCCTTCTTTTCCCGATCAATTCGTGGATGGAATTCCAGCAGGAGCCTGGATCTCCATCGGTGCTTCCCTCTTCCCGCTCCTGCCAAGAATTCCAGCTCATTTCATTTGTCTCTCTTCCCAGCCTCACTTTTCCCTGCTCCCAGGAGCATTCCCGAGGCAAACATTCCCTCCTGGAAAGCCTGAACTATCCCGGGATTTCAGTGCTCCTGTTGGGAAGCTTCACCTCATCCCAAGGGAAAAACAATCCCACATTTCCCTCTCCTGATGGCCGAGAAACCACGGCACAAAGAAGTTTTTGGGGATAATTTTGCCATCCAAGCCTTTTCCCATCCCTGGAATTCCCATCCCTTGGATGGGGCTCGGAGCAACCTGGGAGGGTGGGAGGCGTCCCTGTCCATCCGCACGGGATGATCCTCGGGATTCCCGTTCCTCCTGGAGCACCGGGCAACAAACGCGAGGATCGGGAGGGAAAAATTCCCGGCTCTCCGTCGGCCTCGGGAGCAGGAGGAAGGTGTGGAAAATTCAGGAGCTGCTTTATGGCTTCGCACCTCGTAAACGCCGCCGCCGGGAATTTTATGGGAGCTGTGGGGGTTCCGTTGCCTGGGAAAAGGGAATTCCAGACCCACAGCACTCCGGTGCCTTCCCAACCCGGCCTTATTCCAGGGAATGGCTGGAATCAAAGAGAAAATCCAGGATTTTAACGAACTGAGGGAAACCAGAGGGATTTTAAGGATCATGGAATTCCGAGTGTTGTCTCCTGGCAGGCAGAGCCACGGGATGAGGAAGTCCCTAAGGACAGATCCAGGATGTTCCCGGTGCACCTCGGCCGTGTCCAGGCGCTCTCCTGGGATCCCTCTCCCCATCTTTCCTTCCTTCCATGCTGGGATCCATTGGAATTCTCCTTCCCAGCCCTGTTCAATCCCAGAAATCCTCTCCTGCCGTGCTCCCACCATCCTGGAACATCCCTTCCCTGCCCGTCCCACAGGAAAGGTGGATCCCACCTGGATCCATCCAGAAGGACTTTCCCACCACGCCCTCCCTTCTCTCCCTTTGCTTTTTCCATCTCCAGCAGAATTTTCGGGAAGAATTTCTGGGATGCTGCTGAGTGGGATGGATTAATAAAGTCAGGGGAAAAAAATGGGATCGAGCCCAAAACATTCCCAAACGTTATTCCCTGGAGATGAGGCACCAGCCCCTTCTTCTCCCTTCCCATCTCCCTTTTTTTTTTGTTTTTTTTGTCAGCCACTTCCAACATATTTTATCCTGTATTTTTTCCCCTCCTGTATTTTTCCAGCACTTTTTCCCCTCGGCTTTTTTAATCCCAGCCTAGAAAATTCGGGATGACCTCACTTGCCCAGGAATGTTGTTGTTACCCTTGGAAAAGCTCCTCGCCTGGAGCTTGTATATTTGCCTTGGCTGCTCCCGGCTCGGATCCGACTCGGAATTCCATCCCTCCCAAACGTTCCCGAGCCGGGTCCGTCTCCCGAGCATGCCATATATCTCCCGCTTTTCCAAACAGAGATGGATTTCTCCCAGATTTGCTTGATGAATCCCGGCCCACATTCCCAGTTGGAGCTGTCGGAGCTCCTACCGTTCGCTCCGTGTTGGTGGCCGAGCCTTAATCACCCAACGCTTCCCGGGAGGCCATAAATCCCGGGAATGAGCCGGGCCTTTGTGCGGGATTTGGACAGGGCTGAATTCAGGGAAAAGCGGCGCCGGGATTTACGACCCTCCAGGGCTGGAGGCTTCCAGCATTCCCGGCCGTGTGAGAACAGATGGATGCGCGGACACTCCAGCACATCCCGCCTGGCCCGACATTCCCGGCGCTGCTTCCAAATGGGAGCCAGATGCCCGGAGAGGTCTTGGTCACCCGGCTCCTCCCGCGGGATCCGTCCCCAAGGGCTTCCCTAGGAAGGAACCATCCCATTCCAACCCCACGGGGCACCTGGGAACGAGCTCGGAAAAGCCCCAGCCCTGCCAATCCCACCCTGATCCATCCCTGCTTCATCCAAAGGGGATTTTCCATGCGGATTCCGACGTCTGAAGGGATGCGGCTGGATTTTCCCGGAGTAAAACCCCGCTCCCGCTTTTCCCTGACAAACGGGATCAAGGCGCCTGGAACAACGCTTGGAGCCTCCCAGCTTTCCTCGTGCCGGCGGAAAACCGGGATTGTTATTCCCAACAATAAATCCCAGAGGATTTGAGCCAATGAATCCCAAGTTTCAGCCCAGCCCTCGGAGCAAAGCTCAGCTTCCCAAGGGTGGGAATTCCACACCGGGAATTAGGGAAAGGACAGTGCCCAAGGCTGTGGAACCCTCTGGAATGTGGGAAAGACAGAAAAGTGGGAAGCAAAGGTCGTTAGCAGGGGCTGGATCCCGATCGTTTTCCAGCTCTTCCTTCCATTCCTTTCCCATTTTCCTGGGTTGGATAAATTAAATTAATTAATTAAATTAACGATGATGGAATGCACCCATTATTTCATCTGTCTTGTAAAATAATAAGTATCCAATATTGGAATAAAATCTTCCTAATTAATGTTCCAATGGAATAAAGTGGGATTCGATGGAATAAAATTTGTTCCAAATGTCATTTAAATTTAATTTTGGTTGCATCTGGATTCAATGGAATTTATTGAAAAATGGTTTCAAATTTAATCTCAATTTAATGTCAATTCCACTTAAAATTATTTCCTCTCAGTTTGAATTTAATTTGAATTTAATTTGACTTTAATTTTACTTTGACTTTAATTTGAATTTATTTTGAATTTAATTTTAAATTATTTCAAGCAGAATTCAAAGTTAATTTGAATTTATTCAAATTTAAGTCCGTTGATATCCTTTAAAACTAAACTCCTTATTAAATTATTTATTATTTAATAATTGATTTTTAATTAATTTATAATAATTTATTTTAATTAAGATTTCCTTGTTTTATTCCGTTTTCCCATGATTTAAAGGAATGTCAATATTAAATCCCTAATTAATAATCCTGAATTAATTTTCCTTCTTTCCTTCCATTTCCCCCATGTCTCAAAGCAATTATTAATCAAATCCGGTATTAATTACTTTATCCAATTCAGGTATTAATTACTTTATCAAATTCCCATTTCCTTCTCCTCATTTTTTAAGGGCAAATCCTGAAAATTCCAACTATTCCTTTATTTTCCTGATTTTTTTTTTCCCCCCTCTCCCTGCCCAATTTCCCAGCGATTCCAAACCTTGGCATTCCTCTCCCTCGGTGACTCCAGGGATTTCTCTCCCTTTTTTCCCTTCTCCAATCTTTTCCCTGGAGCTGCTGCATCCCAAGGGAGGAAAGGATGGAAAAGCAGCAATAAATCCCTGTGTGCATTCCCCTTTTCCCGTCAAACGAAGGCAAAGATCATGGAATTCTTGGGATATTCCTCTTTTTACGAGAGCCTTTAAAATCCATCTCCAGGGCCGGTTCCAGATTGGAACCAGCGCTCGGGAACCGTTTTTTGGGGGGGAATTATTGGAATTTTTATTGCGAGAAATCAAATCCAGGTGGGTCCCTGGGATGGGTTTTAATAAAAAGGAAAAGTTCTGGCACATCCCAGACTTTTTTGGGGATTTTTTTGCTTTTTTTCATTTCCAGCCTCTCTTTGGTCAAGGATAGGACACAACTTTATGGGATTGTGCCAGGAATGGGATCGGGAGCCGCTTCCCTGTGGATTTGGGAGTGCTGAGTTCGTCATCCTGGGGTTTGGGAGCTGGGTGTCCAAGGGAAGTTCTGGAATCACGTGAAATTCCATAGGAAAAGGCAATTCCAGGCTGGGAAACAATGTTCCAGCAGGGAATGGATATTCCAGGTACACAAGGAATATTCCCTCAGGGAATGGATATTCCAGGTACACAAGGAATATTCCCCCAGGGAATGGATATTCCAGGTACACAAGGAATATTCCCTCAGGGAATGGATATTCCAGGTACACAAGGAATATTCCCTCAGGGAATGGATATTCCAGCTCTCCAAGGAATATTCCCCCAGGGAATGGATATTCCA
>NC_031770.1:829710-837056 GCF_001522545.3 Parus major
CACAAGGAATATTCCCTCAGGAATGGATATTCCATCCCCACAAGGAATATTCCCTCAGGGAATGGATATTCCAGGCCTAGAAGGAGATGCCCTTCCCAAATCCCTTTCCAGGGAGCTGGAGGATCCTGCCCAACATTCCCAAGGACACTGGGAAATCTGGAGGGAATCAAAGCTCCACAAAATCCCAGCAAATGATGGGAAAAAATTGGGAGAAAAATATCCTCCCTTCCAATCCTGGCCGTTTGATGGGATGCAAACCGGCAAGGAATTCCGTGTTCCTAGGAAAGATCCTTCCCTCTGGAAAAAAAATTAATAAATTCCACTTAAAGAAAGCCCCCAAACCTCAACTAAATAAAAAAATCTGTATTTTCAGAGAATTCCAGGGAAAGTTCCCACAGAAATGGGCAGAGAATGAGGGAAACCCAGGAATTCCCAAGAAAATGGCCACAGAATTCCACAAGCTGGCCCAAATCCGGGAATTCCAGCATTTTTTACAGCTCATTTCCCAGCCTCAGCCAGCGTTTTCCGGGAAATCTCCTCATTCCTGGGATTTGTGGCCACCTTTGTTCCCGGACACGATTCCCGGGAAGGAGCAGATCCAGGGGCGCCCCGCACCCTGAGCCGTCGGTCTGGCAGAAATTCGGGATTTCAAAAAAACCGGGAAAGGCCGGGGCGAAATTCCCAACTTTTCCAGCGCTTTTCCAAAGGCAAAGGATGCCTTAGGCCGCCATCTAGCGACCATGGAGGAGAGCGCTTCCAGAGGGAATTCGGGATGAGCTCGCTCATCCCAGGTGCCGGAATTCCCAAAAAGCGCAGCAGCCGAGGGAGCAGATCCCGATCCATGACCTCCTCTTCCCAAATCCCGCTGAGCTCGGGATGAGCTCGGGAAACCAAACATCTCCCGATTTTCCGGGACCCTTGGAATGCCCCCCATCCCTGTCCCCTCAGCCGGGAATCCCTGGATCTGCTTCCCGGCCTTCCCGAGCTCCCGGGGAGCGGGAGAAAACAGCGGGAAGCAAAGCCCGAAAACCAGAATCCAGATTTGGGGAAGAGTTTTCCCTTTGGGAATCTCTTCCCTTTGTTTTTCGGGAGCTGGAATCCCGTGGCTCCGAGCACCACGGGCGCCGTTTCCATGATGATTTTTTTTTTGCGTGGGAATAACGTGGGAAGGAGCAGCGCCGGGATTTTCCCGGGAGGCTCCCGCTGATCCCGAGGCAGCGGCGCTCGGTTATTCCACGGCGCCGCTGGATTCCGCCGCTCCATAAAGCGGCCTTTATTCAAATCCCGGGATTTTCCTGGATGGATTGGGGACAGGGACGCGTGTCCCCAGCAGCCCATAACTCCCGGCACCCTCCGCTCCCGGTGACAGCCGGAGGGAAAGCAATTCCCGAGTGGAATTCGCCTCATTCCAATGCTTTATGGGGCGCGGGTGACGCCAGGGGTGACACGGGGGTGGCTGCGGCCGCGGGAATTTCCCTTCCCGGGATAATTAAATCCCGGGATCTGCTGTAATGAGGCTCATTAGGACGCCCCATTTAAAGCCCCATTTAGGCCAGGCTTTAAAAAATTCCTTAAAAAAAAAAAGCAGGAGCGGCTCGGGAGCCCCAATTAGAGGTGGCTGCTGACGGCTCTTCCCAAAAAAAGCGCAGGAAGGCGGCTCCAAAGGCACCGGGAAATGCGGGGCCAGGGAAGAGGGCGGGAATGGGGGGGGGGGAAAGCGGGAAAAACTGCCGGATTCGGGAATGAGGAGCCCTGGGAATACAGGGAAGGGGCCGGGGGTTGATCCGGGGGATTCCAGGCAGGTTTCAATTCCAATTTCTCCCAGGAACAGCGGGAATGGGGTGTGCTTCCCGCCGGGATCAGGAGGAGCGGTGGGAATACGGGGAAGGAAAGGAAACTCGTTAATTCCCTGGATTCCAGTTGGATCCCGGCTGGAAACCGCGTGGATCCACAGGGGATCCATCACCCAAAAGCATCCAGAGTGTCACGCACCTCTTCCCAAAAAAAAAGCCGGAAAAAAAAAAAAAAAAAAAAAAAAAAAAAAAAAAGAAAGGAAAAAAAAAAGAAAATAAAAGAAAAAGAGGAGCCAAAATATTCCGAGAGAAATAAAACCTTGGATTATTCCCAGCTGGAGCGCTGAAATCCAAACCCCTGGAATTCCGCTCCTGCTGCTGGCACAGGGATGCGGCAGGAGAAGGAGCCGGGGGTTTTTGGTAGGAAATGAAGGTGGGATTGGGAAGCACCTGATTCCCGCTGGTCAGAATTCCAAACTCCCGCGAAGGATTCCTGGCTCTCCGCTGACAGAGATAAACGGGGGGATTAAAATCTCTTGGAGAAATCCTGGCAAAGGAGCGGGAAGAAGGGAGGGAGGGATGGATGTGATTTCCCTCAGGTAGCGTGGCCCAGACGGGCGGGATTAGCGGGAATTTGCTGTGGGAATTAGGGGCGATCAGGAGCCATCAGCGGCCGAGGCCTTCATGGAAATGATGGAAATGATGGAAATGATGGAAATGGCTTTTTTTTTTTTTTTTTTTTTTCCCCAAAGGAAAATTCCTGGCCCGGGAAGGGTTTGGGGTGGGAGAACAGGAAAATTCGGGATGGTCAGTTGTGGTGGGATAGGGAATGAGAAAGATTAGCAGGGATGAGGGGAGGAAAGCGCGGGATTATTCAGGAGGAGATTCCAGGATGGATCCCAAGCTGTGCCCGATCCCCTCCCGGAGCCTCGAGTGCCACATCCTGGGCAGCTCCAGGGATGGGATCCATCGCATTCCAACGCCTGCCTCCCTTTCCCTGAGGAAATTCCTCCCGATGTGCAGTCCTGGCCCAGCCCGCTCCCTCTCATCCCAACCCTTTTCCCTTGGAGCCAGGAATTCTGCGGGATGAGCGAGCGGAGCCTGGAGCTCTTCCCAGATTACCCAGCAGCTGGGCCGTGCCTGGCTTTGCCGGGCAGATTCCCATGGCACGAGGTGGGATAATCATGGAATCGCATCCCCAGCTGCCACATCCGTGTCTGGGAAATCCCTGCCCGGCCAGGCCAGCCGTTTCTTCAGGAATTTTCCCAATATCCAACCTGGAGCTTCCCTGGAGCGATTTGAGGCCGTTCCCTCTTGTCCTCGCATTCCCTGGGAGCGCATCCCGGTCCCGCCCGGCCGCTCCCTCCTGGCAGGGACTGTGGGAAGTGGGAATGTCCCTCTGGAGCCTCCTTTTCTCCATCCTGAGCTTTCCCAGCTCCCTCCTGCTGCTCCAGCCTCTTCCCGGCTCCTTCCCTTTCCTGCCCGGATAATGGGAGTGGAGCTGCCTCCTCATCCCGCTGCATCCCGATGATTCCCAGCCCTCGCGGAACCTTTGGAGCTCAAATCCATGGAATTCCTCTCCTGCTTTAAGCACAATCCCTGTTCCAAGAGATCCCGCGGGAGAAGGGGGTGGGATGGGTGCGGAGCGGGGGGTGGGAAAGTCGGGAATCGCTCTCGGCGTCTCCTCACATCCAGGATTTCTCGACAACTTCCCGGGTGGTTGTTCCGGGAATTGTTTTGGGACACCGGGATGGAGAGATGGGAATGTTGGGAGCGCCTCTGGCTGCTTCCCTCTCCAAGGATTCCCTCTTTTCCCGCTCCCTCCCGAGGCGCGACCCTCGCCTTTTAAGGAACCGGCGGTGGATGTTCCCAGGGAATCCCATCCCCTCATAAAATGGGGAAACTGAGGCTGCCGGGGCAGTGTTTTCCCACCGGACCGCTGGGAGCAGGAGCCGTGCCCCTTCCGAGAGGGAGGAAAATTGTGGATCCGCCCCAAAATTAGCGTGGAAGCGGCCAAAAGTCGGGAGAGAACCCGCTGGAAACCCTTGGATGCAGCGGGAGCGGTGCCGGGGCCCCCCCGCCGCATCCCGGCACGCTCGGTATCAGCATCCCGCCTTCCCCGAGGGCTCGGAAAACAATCCTGGAAGTAATCCCTTTTGATCTGCTGCTAATCCCAGATAATTGCTCGCGGGCTTAATGGGAAAGCGGCGTTTTCTCGGGAAGGGGAGGGGGGGATCGGGAAAAAGCCGGGATGGCGCTCCTGGAGCAGAGGGAGCCCCATTGTTCCCGGGAATGCGATGCCGGCAGGAATGACAGAGGCCGTGATCCCGAATTAAACCCGTCTGGCGCAGCCGTCCCGCACATGGACGCGGCATTCCCGGGAAAAGCCTTCCCGAGGCGCTCCAAGCTGGGACAAGTCGGCTTTTAGGGAAAGCGGAGGGTGAGAGGGAGGTGGGATCGATCCCTGGATAAATAAATCCATGGATGGCGCTCCCCACGCACACCTCGGGCTCGGCCCGTCCCAGAAATGCCCCCCCATTCCCAGGATCCACGGATTTGGGATAGATCCAACCTCCTCAAGCACCGTGACCCCACCATGGCCCATTCCGAGCGCTCCATAAATCCCGAATCCGGAGGCCATTCCAAGCGCGCTTGGCACTTTAATGGGAGAGCCGCCTTTGGATGGGTCACGGCGCTCTCCCGGTGTTCCTCCGGAATCCTGGAATGCTGCTGAGCCCGGCCATTCTTCCCGCTTCGCTTCCCAAATCCCAAACAATGCCTTGCCCATTGTTCATTAACCAAACATTCCCACTTGGCAGGTGTTGGAATTCACGAGGAACAGCGGGAGCCGCGGCCGTTCCGAGGTGGCAAATCCAGGATTTTCCGTGGAATGTCGGCTCTGAGGGGGGGAATTGGCTCGGGGTGGATTCCTTAGGAAGCGAAATTCCCGGTTAGGACTTGGAGGGGATCACAGAATTCCCAGATGGATCGGGTTGGAAGGGATGATAACGGGAATCTTATTCCAGCCCCAACACCTTTCCCCATCCCAGACCGCTCCAAACCCCTCCAGCCTGGCCTTGGACATTCCAGGGATGCGCCAGCCGCGCTCCCATGGGAATGGGCGGGCGGGAGACCCTAAAAAGGGGGATTTTTCGCCTGGAAAAGCACCTCTGGATGTCAATCCCAACGCTCTCCCAGCTGCATTCCTGCTCCGCCGTCCTTCGCCCACTGGAGGGAGCATCCGGCAAACCTTTGGATCCTCGGGACGCGCGCTGGAAAAGGGTTGGGATTTAAGGAAAGCTGAGGGAAAAAAAAAACAAAACACTCGCTGGATCAAAGGAATACGAAATCAATCAAGAGCGGGAGAGAAATGGGAGTTATTGAAGGCCGGGCTGGGATTCCTTCCCTTTCCAGGAGTTTTCCAACCGGGAAAATACTCAGCAGGGAAAATCCGTGGAGTTTTCCCTGGATTTATTTCCAGCTCGGTCATTAGGAGTTAATTATTAATAAATTAAGAGTTAATTTGGTTTAAAACTCCTCACTTTGCACAAATAAAATCTGCGGAGAGAAAAGGAATTCCAGGGAAATCCTGGAAGTTGCTGAGTGGGAATGGGAAGAAATTCTGATATTTTGCTGAGCCGCTCCTCAAAATCTGCTGGAGAAAAAGGGAAAAGAAGGACCAGAGGAGCAGCATTCCCTAATTCCCGCTCTCCAGGAATCCCTCTGCTGCTCCAGCGGTTCCCAAATTTATGGATCATCCCTAAAATGTCAATCCTTGGGCACGGGGAAGAGGGAGCAAAGGGAAAAGTTTGGGAATTGTGACCTTCACGAGGAAGGATCCTTCCTCAATCCGTGTTTTTTGTCTCTTCTCTGGGGAGAGGAACATGGAATACTGAATCCCAAGGATGCACCGGTGATCCCTGTCCATCCAGCAGCATTCCATGATTTTAGAGACAGAATTCCCGCTGCCTCTGTCCATCCCTTCCTTTGGAAGTTTGGTTTTGGCTGTGGCCAAGCCAAGGGGGAAAAAATTCCCTCCCACCTGCTGCAGCCATATCAGAATTCCAAGGATTTGCCATTTTCCTGAATAGTTAGGTTCATTCCCAATCCCCAACATTCCCAATCCCAAAGAGCTTTCTCCTGGTTGAAATAGCCGAGTTTGGGGGTGGGATTTATTCCTTTGGATTATTCCAAGTCACTTTTCCCTGGAGACAGGGCTGCCACTGGATCCAGCTCCATCGACAGCATTCCAGGGAATTCATGGCACCGGGATCACGGTTCCCAGGGCTGGGATTCCCTTGGGAAAGTGGGGCTGATGCCCTCTCCTGCATCCATGGATTTGTTGGGAATGTGCAGCCTGGTTTCTGGCAGGTTGTCTCCAGAATCCAGCCGGATCCTCTGGAATTGTCTGCAGGAACAAAAGGCTCCCGTTCCCAAGCTCTGGAGGGAATTCCAGCAGGGAAGGATTCCAAAGGTCCAAGCTTCAAGTGCAGCTGGAATAGCCCTGATTCAAAATGATCCGGGAATGCAGCGGGAATTCTGACCCAGCCTGGTTTCCTTTGGGATGGGGGACGTCACCTCCACATCCCACGGTCTCCAGAGGCGCCTCTTCCCTGGGATTCCCGGGGGTGGAGCCAGGAGGGAATGTGCTGTGGATAACGTGCCCTCCATGAAATCTATCTGTAATTCCAGGATCCCTTCCAAACCCTCTCCCGCTCCAGCCCCTCGCTGGGCTCAGAGTCTTGGAGGTGTCCTGAGGGATTTCCAAGGGGAAATTCCCGGTTATTCCTTGGTGGAATCCCATGGGAAGCTGGATTGGTGTGAACCAGCCAAGTCTGATCATGGATAAGGTTCCATTTTCCAAGATTTTGCCAGGAATCACAGACCTCTTGGATAATCCTGGGGTGGGAATCAGAGCACGATGGATGATTGGAGGTGTCCCTGACCATGGAAGAGGATCGGAACGAGACGGGATTTAAGGTCCTTCCGATCCAAACCATTCCAGGATTTCACAGGACATTTCCAACTGGAAGGGATCCATGAGGATCATGGAGTCAGCTCCAAGGAGAATGGCTTCCCTTGGAGTTGCTTTTTCCATGACCAATCCTGGATGGGATGGAGGAGAGCCCAAAAGCCTCTGGAATGCTGGGATGGGATCCTTTGGAAACTCCTCAGGAGCAGGAGAGGACAATGGCTCGGCAATCATGGAGTTTTCTGCCTCATCCCGGGAAACTGGAAGGTCTGGGAATGGCGAGGATCCCACTCTGCTGCCCAGGCTTCCCCCTCGGAGCATTCCCGGAGGAACAAGCCACTTCTGGCCGCATCTCTGGCCTCAGTCCTGGGAAGTTTGGAGCGTCCATCCCACCTGGGCCGAGGTTTTCCTGGGATACCCCCCTGGTTCTCCTGGTTGGAGCCGGGCCCAGCACTGCCGCAGGCCCAGGGCGGTGACCCCAATTCCCAGATAATGGGAACACATCCCAGACTGGGCCATTCCCAGCACAGCGGGCTCTGCCTAAAGGCGCAATTCCAAAGGGCTGCCCACTTTCCCTTTCC
>NC_031770.1:837396-844740 GCF_001522545.3 Parus major
TTTCCCTTTCCCTTTCCCCTTCCATTTTCCCTTTCCCTTCCCCTTTCCTTTCCTAATAGTAATAATAACAGTAATAATAACAATTACAATAATAAATAACATAAAATAAAATAAAAATATGTATAAAAATATAAATAATTATCTAAATAATTATATAAATAAATAATAGAAATATAAAATATAATAATACATATTCTATATATTCTATATAGTATATATAATATGTATTGTATATAATAGAATATATATGTATAATGTATAAAATATATTAATAATTGTAAAATAAAATAATTTCAAAAATAATAGATATATAAGAATTTATATAAATATGTAAAAATATAAAAAATATATTAAAATACAGTAATTTATAAAATTATTATTATTATTATTATTATTATTATTATTATTATTATTATTATTATTATTATTATTATTCTCTTATCAGACGTTTCCCTTTGATGTTCCAGCTCAGGCTGGAGGCAGAAAACCAGAAAGAGGCAGAAACAGCAATCATAATTAACAGATCGAGAATTAATATTAGTAATAAGAATGCTAATTAATATTAAAATTATGACTATAATAATAATAGCAATAATAACAATGATGTTTCAGGTTGTAGGCAGAGGAATAAATAAATAAAATTAATTAATAAATCGATTAATTTGCCTTTTCAGCCCAGGTTGCAGGCAAAAAAAAAAAATTTGATTTAATAATGTTGATAATACAAATATCATTAATAATACAAGTATCAATAAAATAGTAATAGCATTAAAACATTAATAGCATTAAAATGAAAATAATAATAACGATGGTGATTAATAATAAAAATAATACTAACAGTAATAATAATAATGTATCAGTAAATAAACTATAACTATTAAATTATTATTACTGGTGATGATAATGATGATGATGATGATGATGATGATGATGATGATGATGATAATAATAATAATAATAATAATAATAATAATAATAATAATAATAATAATAGTAATAGTATTGTAATGGCAATTGCGATAATAACATTTCAGGTTGCAGGCTGAGAAATAAACAAACAAATAAATAAAATTAATTAATTAATTAATTAATAAGTCTCCCTGGGACTTTTCAGCTTGGGTTGCAGGCGGGGAAAAAAACTGGAATGCAAAATATTGGCAATAGGAATGCAATTAAAATAGGAATATCAATAAAATATTAATAACATTAAAACCATCATAATAAAGAACATAAGGAGAGGATGATGATGGTAGTTATTATTAACATTAATATTAACATTAACATTAATATTATCTTTATTAAATATGATTATTGATAATATCTGTGTGTAGTAGTAATAATAATAATGCTAATAACAACAAAGAATGATAATAATGGTAATAATGATAATAATGATAAATAATAATAGTAATAATATTAATACTAATAATAGTAATAATAGTAATAATAACAACAAAACAACAACAAAATAACAAAAGAAAACAAAACAACAACAATATTGATGATGATGATGATGTTTATTATTATTATTAATTATTATTTTCCCACTCTGCTTCTCAGTCCCTGGGCAAGCTTTCCTCCTGCGGACTGGGATTCCGGGAGGTGAATTCTTGGGAACGTGGTGACATCCATGGGATCGCAGCGCGTTCCTCAGTTTGGGATGAGGCTCGGGGAGCCGATGGAGGGATGGGATCAGGCCGGAGTTCCCTTCGGAACGCTCAGCCCGCCGGGAGACGCCGCTCTCCTCTGGGGCTGCGGGATGAGGTTTTCTGGGATTATCCCTGAGGACCTGCGGACTTTTGGATCCATCCGTAACTCCCGGTTCATTCCAAGTGCTCCTGGCTTTCAGCACCGGGATTTGTGGCACATGACCGGTTCTCCTTGCCTTTGTCCCACTTCCAGGGGATCCCAGCTCTGTGTCCTGCTTCCCAGAATCCCAATCTTCCCCCCAGCCTTTTCCTATTTGTTATTATTTTTCCGTGATCCTCTTTTCCTGTTTCTCCGTGAAATTAACCGCCATCATCATCAACTCACAATTGATTTTCCCTGTTCTTCCTTCAGGATATCCCTTGGATATTCCCAAACTCACTCTTCCCGAGCCCTCTGGCACCACCTGACAACATAACCCTGCTGTTACTCCCTCTTTTTTTAAATCCTAACGGGATTATCCCAAAGCCAATTTTTGTAATCGCATCCCGGAGAACGAGCGCGTTCCCCGGGGGGACATTTGGGGATGGGAAACACTGCACAGATTGAGTCCTTTTCCAATCAAATTCCAAATCCCGCAATTCCACCAGGAAGCGCCCCTCAAAAAACCCAGAGCTGCTCACACAAGAAGGGGAGATCAGGAATTTTGGGGGTGAAAATCAGGATGCCGTGAGAGGAAAACCCGGATTTTTTTGGCCCAAATCCCATTTTATCCATTGGAAAGGCGCCGGCCAATTCCACGGCGCTCCATGGCGGGATCATGGAGCGAGGAGAGCCGTGTGTTTGCGTTTTGGAAAATGAACCTGGATGCAGTTATTTATCTTCTCCCTTTAATTGTTTGAGCTGTTCCTAATGTCAACTCCGGTAATTTTAAATCAATAGAGGAGGAAAAACTTTCCAAGGGATCGGAAATCCCGAGTAAATTTACTTTGCAAATAGGCTCGGGTAGGTGGGACTACGCCGAGGATCCCCGACTGACACTTCCAGGCAAAAATGCTGGGAATGCTGTGGCAGAGGCTCCGGCATTCAGGAGAACCGAGCGCCCGGCTGGCTGGAGGGTTGGATCGGAGCTGGAAGCTTCAGGATTGGAATTGCGGAAGGAATTCCTCCCTGTGAGGACAGGGATGTCTTGGAATGGAATTCCCAGGGAAGCTGTGGCTGGTCCACCCCTGGAAGTGCCCAAGGCCAGGTTGGATGGGATTTGGGATACTGGGAGGTGCCCATGGCAAGGGGGATTGGGATGGGATGAGCTTCAAGCTCCCTTCCAATCCAAACCATTCCGGGATTCCACGGGGGATCCGGTGGAACCCGAGAAGTGCTAGATCCTGCAAACAGGGAATCCCGTTCCCAAGGAGACTGGCGCAAGTTCCTCGGATGGATGGACACATCCCTGATGATCCCAGACCCTCCGGCTCTCGATTCCACATCACTCTCCTCCCAGAAATAGGATTATCCTGTCGGGACCTGCTTTCCCGATCCGTATCCTGTGTGTTTTGGATGGTTGACAATGACGGATTCCAGGTCTTTCATCTCCTGTCGCTCCACAGCCAGACTTCCATGGAATGGACGGCGTGTCCCGGCGCGTCTTCCCAATGCCACCGGAGATTGGAACACACGGCCGGCCTCGGGACTCCCAGGAAAACTTCCATGGGATGGCGTGTGCTGGCACGTCTTCCCAATGCCACTGGAGATGGGAATGTGCGGCCACAGCCTTGGGACTCCTAGGAAAACTTTCCAATGGATTCCATCATCGTGCCATGCAAAATCCCAATTATCCAGCGGGAAAGGCTGGCTCTCGCTCCGGAGCTTGCTGCAGAGGTTTGGAGCCGGGCTTAGCTAAGCCCGGGCTGTGGATTAAGGAGGTGAATGCGGTGTTGACTCAGCCCTGCGGGGCGGTGGCCCTTTGTTTTCCCAGGATTTCCAGGCGAGGCTCCGACAAAGGGAACGCTCCGGGTGGAAAGGTGACTCCGGTGATTAACGACATGGACGTGACGTCCTCGTCCCAGGTGGTCCGGTCCCTCTGGAGCTCAGCAGCCTGGGGAGAGAGGATGGAGAAGGGAAAAGCTGGGGGAAACTCTTCCATTCATTGCCCAAACAAAGGAATTCCTGCACCTGGAATTCGGCGGGAAGCCCCACCTTGCCAGAATTTCGTGGCAACTCCATAAATCCTAACTGTTCCCTTCGTAACATGCAGCCAGTCCGGAAAAAAAAAGGTGGAATTGGAATGCTGGGATTGGTTTGGGCTTGTTGGCTGTGTGTGCCAAGAGGATTTTTTGGGTTTATGATTCCGGTTCCCAGTGATTATTCCCAATGCTCCAGTGCAGCTCTTGGGGCGGGATGGAGCTTGTCCCCTTTGGATATGGCATTCCCAAACCTGATCCTAAATCCTGCGGGATCACACGGTTTGGCTTTGGGTGATGGCCCTGGTTTCCTTGGACTGGAGATCCCGGTCACCCAACACTCCCGTGGATTTTCCACAATGGGAAAGAGGAGCCTGGTGGGAAATAGCTCTGGATGTCACCTTTGCCGGGAATAAGCAAATTCCATGTAAATGAGGGCCCTCATTATCCCTAGGAGTGAGACGATCCCACACCCATCCGAAATTCCCTTGGGAAGCGGAGGGAGTGAATCCATGGATGCTGCTCTCCGTGTGCTCCAGCTCCTTTAGATGGCACCATCCTCCTGCGCTGGATTCCGGCTCGATCGGAATTCCCTGAAAAAGAGGAAAATTCCTTCATTATGGAGCAGGAATTGAGGTGGTGCCAGCAAGTCCGCAGATTCCATGAGGGAAAAGGTCACTGATTCCAAAGGTGCCGGCCCGGAGCGGCCGCATTCCTCCTTTCTCCAGGGATGGGACGGTGAGATGGGACATTCCCGCGTGGCATTCCGGAACTGGCTTTGGAAGATTGGCAGGATTGGTGGGGTTCTCTCCAGAGACAAGGGAAGAACTGGGAATTTGGTTCCCAGGTGGAATGACAGAGGTTCCTCCAGGGTGGCCTCTACAGAGCCGAGGTTTTCCTCTAAACTTCGGGAAAAGCACCCGGGAACAAGGAGATTAAAGAAGGTTTGGACCATCCTGGATGCTCTTGGTCCACAGGGATTATCCCAAACCCATCGGGATCCTCCCCAGCCCAACTGATGGGAATTTTTGTCATCTGGAACCCCCTGCGTTCCAAAAAACCAGAGAAACCATAGTGGAATAATCTCCTTTGGGATTCCAAATCCTGGGAAAATGTGGCAGGTAGAGGAGCTGGGAATTCTGGGTGTTTCTCCCAGGAACTCTTTCTATTCCTCTCTGGAACTTTTAATTGAAATGTGGCATCCCGATGGATGAGAGGGAATTTTTCCGTGCAGCAGAACAATTCTCCCTCAGTGAGGGAGGATCCATCCCTCCCTTCCCACCAGGAAAAGTCCCCCTTTTCCTTGGCTGCCCTGAGACAGCAGAAGGGAATTCCTGGGATCAGCCCAAATCCCTGATTCTCCAGCCTTGTTCTGCCTTTTAGGAGTGCAAATATTCCCTGGAAAATGTGGGAATGGATAAAGGATGCGGCAGGAGCCTTTTTATCCACTTTGGTTTATTTTCCCTGGCTTTTTTTTCCAGACAGGCTGGTTTTGGTCTCTCCCAAACCCATCCCTGCTCTGGCGCTTCCAGCTTGGAACCATCCCCACCAGGATTTTGGGATGTGCAGCATTCCCTCAATGATCAATGCTTATGGATTAAAAAAGGCTCCTGAATCCCGGGAAATCGTGATGGTGGGACATTCCCTGACAGATTTGAGATGTGGTTAGGGCAGGAATTGATCCCAAACAGGTGCTGTAAATTCCTTTTTCCCCTCCGCCTTTTGTTCCCTTTCCAGCCTTTGTCTGTGCCAAACCCACGGGATCAGTGCTGGGAATTCTCCCTCCTGGGATCCTTCCAGCTTTTCCCATATCCATGGTGGGCACCCACCCTGGATCCCTCTGCTCGTGTCCTGTTGATCCTGCACCGCACAGGAAACTCGGATTTTCAGGGATCATCGTGATTTCCCATGGATTCAGTCACCTGGCAAAATAGGTTTGGCTTCCCCGTGCTTTGGGACGTCAGATCCCATCATTCCTTATTTTCTCTGGGAAGTCATGGCTCCTTTCCTTGTCAAATACCCCAAAGCATTCCTTAAAGCAGCATCAGGAAAAAAATATTCCTTCTTTTCCACACTTCTTTTCCCTTTGGATGGAGCAGGGAATAAAAATACTCGGGATAGTCGGAAGAGCCCGGAAAGATTTGTGGGCAGGGCAAGAATTCCCATTATCCATTCCATGTTCCCCCGCTAACCAAGTTTTCCCCATTATCCCTTCCATTTTCCCTCTTTAATCAAGTTGTCCCCATTATCCATTCAATTTTCCTCCATTATCCATTGAATTTTCACCCAATGTCCATTGACTTTTCCCACATTATCCACTGAATTTTCCCCATTATCCATTCAATTTCCCCCATTATCCATTGAATTTTCTGCATTATCCATTCAATTTCCCCCATTATCCACTGAATTTCCCTCCAACATCCACTGGACTTCCCCTCACTATTATCCACTGAAATTTCCCCCTCATCCATTGAATTTTCCCCCCTTAACCATGAAATATTTCCCTGTTAAAGCTCCATATTCCTTCCCCAAAATCCCCAACCCCATGGAAGCAGCTGTGTAGAAATTCCCCGCGCAACCCCCAATCCCGTTATTTCCAGGTGCCAGCCAGTAAAGAACAGGAATACGCTTCAGGAAAGGGGGGAAAAGACTCCATCCAGGAGCTCAAAAAAATCCCCCCAAAACCCCAGTGTTGTGTTTGCATTCCAACCTCGTTTTCCCACTTAAATTTGCCCTTCCCACCCGGAGTTTGGCTCGTCCCTGGAATGCGGAGCTGTGATTTAGGGAGCCGACTCCAAAGGGCGGAGCCATTCCTCGGGGCCAATTTTATCCCAATTTTCCGGCGGCGACCCCGCTGTCTCACCCCGCTCCCTGAATTACGCCGGCTTTTCCGACGCCTCCCGCCGGAGTCAATCGTACGAGGCCGCCTCCATATTTCATTCCCGCTTTTCCAATGTCTGCCCAAGGTCAGGTTGATATTCTCGGGGAATCATCAAGTGACACTCGAGATAAACAGAATGTTTACTCTCTCCATGTGAGCCGGAGCTGATATGGAAATTTATCCGGCGGCGGGAATCGCATTTGCATTCCCGCTCTTGGGCAAACATTCCCGGCTCCAAATCAAACAGCTTTGGGGGCTCGGCCCCCTCTTCCCGCTGCCAGGCCAGGGAGCAGGGAGCAGCCCTTTGGATTCAGATGGGAAGAGGGACACGACGGAACGAGCCTCGGCCGTAATTGGATCAACTTTGCATCCCAACGCCCCGGCCTTGGATGCTCGGCTGCCCGGAACGGCGCCTCCGGCTGCTCCCGGTGTTTTTCCAGCGCCTTTATCTGCTCCGAGCAGGCCGCGCTCACCTCTCAGTCATTCCTGCCACTGAGCAAATAAATCCCGCTTTTCCCGGTTTTTATCCTTGTATTTGCATGAAAGAAAGGGAATTGATTGACGGCCTCTTCCAGCTGGAGAGGATGGGATGGGATGGGATGGGATGGGATGGGATGGGATGGGATGGGATGGGAT
>NC_031770.1:844864-845919 GCF_001522545.3 Parus major
AAGCACCAGGGCAAGGTGGATTCCCACATTTGGGATGGAATAGAATCCACAGGGCAAGGTGGATTCCCAGATTTGGGATGGAAAGCTCAGGATGGGATGGGATAAAACTGGCAGGACAAGGAGGATTCCCAGGTTTGGGATGGGACAAAACCGGCAGGACAAGGAGGATTCCCAGGTTTGGGGTGAATGTTGAGCTGTAGGAAGCTCATTCCCAGGAATCTCCCAGCAGGAAAGGACCTCGTGGGCAAGAATTTCTGCCGAGGCCAACAGGTGCAGGGAATAATGGGAATCTTTCCCAAAATCCCTCTCAGCCTGAGGGAACATAAATGATGGTGGGATTTTCGGATCAAAGAAGGAACACAAATTGTTGTGGGATGTATGGGTCGAGCTGGGCTGGGACGGAGACCCCACAACTCGCTGCACCTGTGCCTTCGGCTCCCGCTCCCAGAGTGGGAGGGACACCGCTTTTCCAGCCTGAATCCAAAGAAAAACGGGATTTATTTGGTCCCTTAAACTCTCACATCCAGAGGAGGAAGGACACTGCTTTTCCAAGCTGATCCTCCCCCCAAAAATAGGATTTTTTTATTTTTATTTTTATTTTGGTCCTTAAACCTCAGGCATCTAGAGGGGAACAGCCACTGCTGTTCCAGCCTGATTCCAAAGGAAAACCGGGATTTTGGGGTGCTCCCTCACAGACATTTGGGGCATGGCAGAGCCAAGGGGCGAAGCCAAGGCCCGGAAGAACCTGGGCTGAGATTGCTGGGAGCAGGGATGAGATTCCCAGGAGCAGGGATGAGATTCCTGGGAGCAGGGATGAGATTCCCAGGAACAGAGCTGAGATTGCTGGGAGCAAGGATGAGATTCCCAGGAGCAGGGGCCGAACTTCCTGGGAGCAAGACTGAGATTCCCGGGGATCAAGGCCGGGATCTGCTGGGCAAAGAAAGGAAAAGGGGAAAAAGAACCGCAGAGATGTTGGAACGCCGCTTTTCCTGGGAAACGAGAGGTTCGGAGCCGGGAATGGTAGGAGGGAAAAAAAAAAAAAAAACCAACCCAGA
>NC_031770.1:846565-850520 GCF_001522545.3 Parus major
CCCCGCCAGAAAAAAAATCGGCGATTTCCGAGCCGATTCCCAGCCTGGCTTAGCCACGGAAAATTCTCTCGCCGCTTCCCAGCCCGCTTCCATAATAAATTCAAGGCCGGCTCCCGGTAGATTGATTTGGATCCAGCTGCTTCCCGGGGCGCTTCCCGCAGGTCGGGAAGCATCTCCCATTGTTAATGGAGGTCATGGCACCGCTGTTAAATAATTCACAGCGGCCTCTCCGCGCCCGCCCGGGCCGGCTGCAGATGTTGCCACCTGTATCCCAAACCTTCGGCCATTCTGGGAATATCCCGCTGATCCCTTGCTCCGAAGCGGGAAGGATCCGGCGGGATGACCTGGAGGGGGGATTTGGGGTTGGCTTGGAGCTCCCCGGCCTTGTTGCCGCTGGGTTTTTGGGGCTGCTTTTCCAGGATCATTTGGGAGCCCCAGATTCTCAAATTGTGGCTAAATCTTGGATTTATGGATTGGAGCAGAGAGGGAAAGGAGGTGTTTATCCAGGGAGAAATGGGGATGAGACACCTCCGGAGTGACCCAGGGGTGACAGTGAAACCACCTTTTCCCATCCTCCATCTCCCTTTTCCTCCTGTCCCATCCTCTTTTTCCCACCCCACCCAGGGATTAAGTCCCTGGAGTCAAACCTCAAAGGGAAAAAGCCCCAGACAGGTTTGGTGAGTCTGTATTCTCCCCCCACACCCCAAAAAAAACCCACTAAAATTAAAAATGGGCCTTTATTTACCTTGGGGGTCCTGAAATTCCCAGAGTGCTCTTGGAGCACTTGGAGCTCCACTGCCTGGAGGGGCTGGAGCAGGGATGAGATTCCCAGACACAATCCCAGAGCCATCCCAGCCATCCTGGCATTCCCACGGTGAAGGGGTTCCTGGCCTCAGGGGCTGGGATGCAGGTGGGAATGACAAGGATTGTCCTGGGCATTCCCTATGATCCTATCCCCTTCACCCATGGGATGGGATTCACCCCCTCAACCTGCTGCTGGGTCCAGCCAGATTTTTGGGAAGGCATTCCCTCTTCCCGTGGCTTCCTCCACAAAGCGCATCCCAGTCTGGACTAAGACTGAAGGGGGAATGGAAATGCCACATCCATGAATCCCAGAGCTCCGTCTCCTCCCGGGAACCTCCCCGTTATCCCACATGGACAAACACCCGACACCCACCACCCAAAACTCATCCCGACATTCCTCCCGGAGCCGGAAAGGGATGGAGGGACTGGGGGTGCCTTCACGATTCCCGATCCCATTCCAAGCCCTGGATAACACCAAAGGTCCCGAATGGGATTCCTCCTGGATCCAGCCCCCAGCCCAGCGCTGAGGTGAGCTCCAAAGCTCATCCAGATTTTCCCCACCACACCCAGGGGCAGTTCCCGCTATCTCGGCTCGCTCCGAGCTCTCCTTGGGGTGGGAAATCCACTCCCCTCCCGGGATCGGGGCGGCCCAGCCTCCCTGGGAACCACCCTGAAGCTCCTTTTTCCCCTTTAATATTCCATATGGAGCTGCCGTCGTTCCCCGCTTGCGCCCCTTTTCCACAGCTCCTCCACCTCGGGAAGCTTTGGGAATGACGGGGGCTGTTCCCTCGCAACCCTGGCGCATTCCAGGATTTGGAAATCCCCGGCCACGGAGCCGCTGCCGGGTTTTGTTCCCTCGCTGCTCGGGCTCATCTTCCTTTCAAGTCGGGCTCTTTTTTTCCAAATTACAAAAGGGGGGAAAAAAAGAAAAAAAAAAAAAAAGAAAAGGAAAAAAGTGGGAAGGAGCTTTTCCCTGTCATTTGTCTTGCTGGGTATAAAAGCAGGAATAAAAGGGGGAGAGGAGAGGAAAGTTTTCCTTTGTTTCAGGAATGTCTCATTTCAATTTGAAACCAAACTCAACCTGTGTGTGCTGCTTTATAAATTCCAGCTGGGAAAAGGCCCCGGGATTGGCTCGGGGCTGAGGTGGTTTTCAAGCGTGGCTTGCTGTGTTTTACCCCGGAATGGCGAGCTCCAGGGAATCCTGGAATTCTGCCGCTCCGGTGAAATTTATCGCTCAAACACCGTCTGCTCAGAAAACTGGGTTTTAAAAAAAATTCTGGAATGGTTTGGGTCGGAACGGAACTCCTCTAAGTTTCATTCCCAGGGACGCCGCCCTCTATCCCAGGTTGCTCCAAGCTCCATCCGACCTGGATTTAAAACTTCCAGGGATGCAGCTTTTCTGGGAAAACTCAGCGCCCCCGCAGCCTGCCGGGGAAGGAGCCCTTCCCAACCTCCCCGCGGCAGCGGGAAGCCATTCCCGCTTATCCCATCGCTCCCTGCCCTTGTCAAAAGTCCCTCTCCAGCCTAATTGCTATCAATGGGATTCTGGATCACCGGGAGATGCCGTGTGGTCCAACAAGCCCCACAACCAAAGCCCAAATCGACTCCCAATGGAGCTCCCTCTTTTTTTTCCCCCATTATTATTCCCCTTCCCTTTCACTCTTCCCGCTTTCTTTCCCAAACAAAACCGCCGCCGCCGGCTCAGCCGCATGCCGGACAATGCCCCCCGCACAATCCCACCCCACAACTCCAGGCCTCTCCTGGGATATTTACGACACATCCCGCAGTTGTCATGTCAACCCCCCGGGCGAGGGCGGCCCTAAATCAAGCTGTCAAGGGGCCGGGAGAATCCCGCTATGGAAAAAGGACATCCCTGAGTGACACCCGGGGAGCATCTGGCATTTCGGGATGGCCGCTGCCGCTCCCTCCCTTTTTTTGGGTTTGGGAGAGGAGCGGGGCAAGGCAGGAATATCAATGGGGTGGTGGGGATGGCTCCCGTTTTTCCCTTTTGTTGCCGTGTCAGGTGGTGATTTTCCGTCAGGAATTCTGCCCTTGGCAGGGCTGGATCCACCTGGCTTGGAGGTTTTCTCCAGCTCCTAAAATCCTGGGATTCCAGGCTTGTCACCAACCTCTCCCCTCTCTCCACACGGGAGGCAGCTCCTCTCCATCCTCATCCCGCCCTGAGGAATTTTCCTCCCTCTCGCCACAATTTCCAGGATCTCTGGGATCAGAGAGGGGAGCCTTCATCAGGAATTGGAATGACAGGATAAGGAGCAGTGGTTCAAACAGGAAAAAAAAGGGGAAAGCAAATGGGATAGCGGGAAGAAACCCTTCCCTGAGAGGGTGGAGAGGCCGTGGCAGAGTTTTCCCAGAGGAGCTGTGGCTGCCATTCCCCACCCCTGGCATTTTTCCAGGTTGGACAGGGCTTGGAGCAGCCTGGATTTATGGAAGGTGGGGGGGGGAGGGAATACGGATGATCTCCCAAGCCAAACCATTCCAGGACTAAGGGAGAGTTTGGGATTCGATTAAACCCCTCAGGCCAGCCAAAACCTCCCGCATTCCTGCTGCGCTGGGATTTCCAAGCCTGGAAATCCGCTTCTCCTTCCAGCACGCCAGGCCTCAAGGCTGGAAAACCAGGATGAAACCGTTCCTGAGAGATTAGCGCCCAAAACCTCAGGAAAGGCTCCCGTCCCGACTGCTTTAAACCGGGTTTAACTCTTCCCCTGCGCACCAAGCGCTCCGCTCGTTCCGTGCTGGGATCCCTGGGAATAGCGGCTGGAGCGGCTATTCTGGGACAGCCTGGGTGGCAGTGCCACCCTCGGCGAGGTGACACCGGCGGGGAGGTGCCAGGCAATTAGCGAGCCCAGCAGCATTCCCGGGAAAGCTTCCCGGCAGGAAATCGCCCTCCAGCCCCGGGGGCCGCGGCTTGCCCGGTGGCCAGATGGCTCCCGAGGCCGTTCCAGCCGGGAATGACAATTTTCCAGGGATGTAAATGACACGGCGGAGGTGGCAGCGCGGTTGTTCCCGGCTAATTGCCGGGCTGTTCCTCATTATCCTATCCCGCGCGGACATGGATTTGCGGCATTCCGGGGATCCATGATTAGGAACGGGGTTTAAAAAAAAAAAAAAAAAAAAAAAAAAAAAAAAAAAA
>NC_031770.1:851245-854546 GCF_001522545.3 Parus major
CCTTCCCTACTGGATCCCTTCATCCCTTCCAGGACCCCACTATTCCTTCCAGGAATCCCCCATTCCCTCCAAGATCCCCTTATCCCTTCCAGGACCCCACCATTCCCTCCAGGATCCTTCCATCCTTCCCAGGATCCCACCATTCCCACCAGGATTCTTCCATCCCTCCCAGGACCCCTCTATCACTTCCAGGATTCCCCCCATTCCTTCCAGGACCCCTGTATCCCTTCCAGGACCCCACCATTCCCACCAGGACCCCTCTATCCCTTCCAGGACCCCACCATTCCCACCAGGATCCCTCTGTCCCTTCCAGGACCCCACCATTTCCACCAGGATCCTTCCATCCCTCCCAGGACCCCACCATTCCCTCCAGGATCCCCTTATCCCTTCCAGGACCCCACCATTCCCACCAGGATCCCTCTGTCCCTTCCAGGACTCTCCCATTCCCACTGGATCCCTGCCATCCCAAAGGTGCAGCCCCGATTCCCGACGTGATTCCAAGAAGTCTCCATAACCGCCAGCACACAGGGAGCTGCAGTTCCTGGATTCATCCATTCATTCCCTTCAAAGTCCTTCCAGAGGCTGCTTTGCCCCTTGGAAAGGCTGGAACAGTGGGATAGGGAAAGGTGGGAATTTCCCTTTGGCACCTCTCAATTTCCCTGTCTGTCACTGAGGGATTGAGCTTGGGAATCCAGAGGCAAAGCCGGATGGGAAAACCCAGCCACGGCTTTTAGGATCAGCCAGGATCCCAAACTTCCAGCCCAGCACCCTGGAGCGACGGTATCCCAAAAAACCACCAAACCCCTTGGGAAAAGTGGAGGAGAGGAGCTCCACATCCACCCGCTGCTCCAAGAAATCCTCACTTTTCCATCAGCAATTCCCACAACAACCACAAATCCCATGTCCCGAGGGCCGGGATGGGCATCACAGCAGTGGCTCCAACCCCGAGATCCCAAAAGGCTGAAAAATGAGGATTTGAGCCGTGGGCTCCCAGCCCGGGGTTTTTTCCAGCTGCCTCCGGCGCACATTCCAAGCTGGCTCCCTCTCCACGGCTCCAGGCGAGTGTCCAGGCTCCGGCAAGTCCATTAAATCCTTTCTTTCGGGATACGATGGAGTCAAACGTCAGGGATTTATTTGCTCCTCCTGGAGTCAGGATTTGGGGATCCAGGTGCCAGCAGGGCCGGCTCCAACTCCGCAGTGGGAGCCAACAAAAGTGGGATTGAGCAATGGAAATCCAGAGGGAATCCAGCCTTTGGACCTCGCTCCACCGGGACAACGAGTTTTGTGGGAAAACCTTTTCCTGAGCTTTGCCTCAAAGTTCTTCCCGAGTTTTTTCTTGCCATGCCCTTGTCCCAGAGGCATTCCCGGAGCAGCTCTGTGCCCGATCCCGCAGGGGCAAATCCTGGGAGGAAAGAGCTTCACTTCCCTCCTGGAAGAGGAAGTGACTCTGCCTGGGATGGGGAAGTTCAGGCGGCTGCTGGAGCTGCCACAGGAGCATCCCAGAGATTCCAGCATCCCTTGGGAGCACCCCGGTGCTGCATCCCTGATCCCTCAGGAACATCCCAGAGATTCCAGCATCCCTTGGGAGCATCCCGGTGCTGTATCCCTGATCCCTCGGGGAGCCAGGGATGCACAGAGCATCCCCATCCCATCCGGAAGTAGCCAAAACTGGAATAACCGGAATAATTCCTCCTCCTCCTCTCTTCTCCTGGGGAAGCTTCCACATTCCAGGCCCGGTGAGCACTCCAGAACTGCAGCATCCAAATCCAGGAGCATCCCAGGGCTGGACCATCCCAGTCTGGGAACATCCCACTCCCTGATTCCTCCTTGGAATCCGGGATGCAGCACAACATCCCCATCCCAAGCCAATCCCCGCCGTTTGCACTGGAATAACTCCACTTCCTGACCCCTTCCTGGGAAGCAGCCACATTCCAGGCTGTGCTGGGAATCCCAGAGCAGGAGCATCCAGGTCTGGGAGCACTCCAGGGTGGGAGCATCCAAATCCAGGAGCATCCCAGTCCCCGATCCCTCAGTGAAATCAGGGACGCAGCAGAGCACCCTGGTTCTCAGCTTTCCCTGGGAAAGCCTCCGCATTCCAGACTGGGCTGAGGATCCCAGCACGGAGCAGCAAAATCCAGGAGCATCCTGATCCAGGAGCATCCCGGGGCTGGCACATCCCGCTCCAGGAGCATCCCGGGGCTGGCACATCCCGCTCCAGGAGCATCCCGGGGCTGGCACATCCCGCTCCAGGAGCATCCCGGGGCTGGCGCATCCCGCTCCAGGAGCATCCCGGGGCTGGCACATCCCGCTCCAGGAGCATCCCGGGGCTGGCACATCCCGCTCCGGGAGCATCCCGGGGCTGGCACATCCCACTCCAGGAGCATCCCGGGGCCGGAGCACCCCAGTCCGGGCCCATCCCAACCCCTCAGTAAAATCCGGGATGCGGCAGAGCATCCTCATCCTCAGCTTTCCCCCCTCCCCGGGAAGCCTCGGCATTCCAGGCCGCGGGAGCGGCTCCCGGTGCCCGGCGCAGCATTCCCGGCGCGCGATCCCGCAGGATCCGTGCACTTGGCCGGGCTGTGTAAACTCTGACATGCGCCTGTCAATCTCTGCCATATTTGCCGACGGCTTTATCCCGGCCTGATTAGTTTCCCGAACAAATTGGAGCGAAGGAAAACATCACCTCCAGTCCGGAAAAGCCAACATTCCGGGGAGTTTTCGGATCTCTCTATTTACATGGACACGGGCTGTTTTCCTAAGGCTCTGGAAGTGATGGTAATTGAACAGCGCCGGCGTGTGAGGGGAGCCTGATGAGTGGGAAAGGTTTTCCAAACAACGCCGCTGGATTTGGCCGCGGCCTTGGCGGGAATGTTTGTGGAGCGTGCGCCCGGCGCAGTGTCAATATTCCCGAATTTCGAGGTGGCGGGAGCGGGACTTTGTTTGGAAAATGGCTCCCTGATATCATCAGCAAGTTTACAAACGGCCCCGTGGCCAAACAGAGCCGGAGCTTAAGGAAGCGCCCGCCCAGGACTCGGGGAATGTTTGCCCAGGGATCCCAAAGAACTTCCATAAATACTGCCCTTATCCCGAATCTTGGGAGGCGGCCCCGGCGTGACGGAGCGAGCCCAGCGCTCCCGCTTTTCCGGGGAATCCCCGGGCACAGCAGGATCCTGACCAAGCTGGCTCGGCTGGAGTCTCCCGCTGCATTCCCGTTATCCAGACATTGCCAGGAGAAAACTGCATCCCGAAATTCCATCCCAAATTCCCATTATCCAAACATTGCCAGGAGAAAACCGCATCC
>NC_031770.1:854772-855691 GCF_001522545.3 Parus major
GAAATTCCATCCCAAATTCCCATTATCCAAACATTGCCAGGAGGAAATGGCATCCTGAAATTCCATCCCAAATTCCCATTATCCAAACATTGCCAGGGGGAAACCGTGTCCCAAAATTTTATCCCAAATCCCATTACACAAATATTGCTAGGAGGAGCCTGATCCCAAAATTCCATCCCAAATTCCCATGAAGCAAACATTGCCAGGAAAAACCTGCATCCCAAAATTCCATCCCAAATTCCCATGAACAAAACACCACCGAGAGGAAACCGCATCCCGAAATTCCACCCAAACATTGCCAGGAGTAACCTGATCCCAAAATTCCATCCCAAATTCCCATGAACCGCTAGAGGGCCCAAAAATTTTCCCAGAGGGTTTTCCCTCCTGAAACGAGCTCCAATTCCCCCTTTTTTCCCCCGTGTGGGAAGGAGGAGCGAGGTGGGAAGGGAACGCCGGGGGTTAATAAACAACTCCCGGCTCCGGAATTATTGATGGAAGCGGGAATGAGGCACGGTGACATTTAAAGGAGGAATTTGTGCTCCACAAATCCGAGCGTGACTGACAGAGCCGGAGGCTCCGGAATCAATACAAATAACCCCAACCTTAATTCCTTGATCCCGGGGAAAACAGTGCATTCCAAGCGCTCCCAGAAACTCGGGATCAGCCTGCTGGATGCTATCGACTGCCCGGGAGCAAGGACAATTAGGATGTTCCTTAGGGATGGGGCTTTTCCCGATGTTTCCCTGGCGTTTCCACAGCAGCGCTGCTCTTCCCCTTCCCGAAATGCCAGGCTCGTTATCCAATATAAAGGGAGATTTCCCAGGATCATCTCCCGTGAGGAATGGATTCCTGGTGGAGACAAGGGGAGGGAGAGGTTGGATCTCCCTCTGGGTGTGGGAGAGGTTGGATCTCCCTCTGG
>NC_031770.1:855961-858170 GCF_001522545.3 Parus major
TGGATCTCCCTCTGGGTGTGGGATGCAGGAGAATCCAGCCCCTGAACCACGGGAAGCTGAGGTATCCCTGGAGTGTTGGGAGCAGGAAGATCTGGGATTCTGGGATAACTCCACCCTGTGTCCCCATGGAGCAAGGAGGGAGGTGGAGAATTATTCCTGAAACAGCATTCCCGGCGCTGGGAATGTCCAGCAGCACCGCAAATCCCAGGAATCTCCATCAGCGCCGCCCTCCCTCTCACCTGTATCCATTGGAATTCCCTTTGGAGTTCCTCGGGGGAAGCGTGGCCAATGCTCCCTTTGGGAATCGGAGGCCGTAGGAATTTTCCAGCCCCACCCTCCCCCTGCTTTTCCTTCCCGGCTTTGGGCGCTCGTTCCCTTTCGGAACATCCCAAGAGCCGGGAGGCTCTCCCTGGCATCCCCGGGATGGCGGCTTTGGAATTCCCATCCCACCTGGAACCAAGGGAGAATGCATCCTAATTCCCTGTTCCCACAAAACCACGGGCACCCCAAAACTCCCAAACATCCCCAAACTGCCAAATCCGCCTTTTCCGAGAGCAGGAGGAGCCGGAGCACCTCGGGAGCTTATCCAGCTTTTTCCTGGTGTAAGTACAGTATTTCTCCGGGAATTACGGCCGCTGGAATTCGCCCGGCCTTGTCCTTGCTCCCATAAAAAACCAGGAGCCAGCGGAAATTATGGGATCAAATCAAGCCTTCCTTTGATTCTGACCCTACAGGCACGAGAGTCCCAGAGGGTCCCGCTTTTTTCCTTCCCACTTTCCCTAATTTATGGCTCATTCCCTGTTTTCCAATCGAGCCGGCCGGGGGCAGCTGCTCCCTATCCCGGGAGCCGCCATAAACCATGGACAGCATTCCCACTTCCCGCTTCCCGCGGAGAGACAGCCCTTCCCGGAGCGGGATGGGGATCCCCAGGGTGCCGGGAGGAGCGGGATTGGCTCCATGGATGCAATTCCTTCCCCCCTTCTTCCCGAGGCTTCCCTGAAGGGAATATCCGGAGGGTTTCATATCCTAAAAAAACAAACAAAACAGGGTTAAATCCAGCTGTTTGTTCAGCGGGAAAAACACCCTCGGGAAGGTGGGAATGAAGGCAGGTGCGAGCTGGGGACTGGGAAAATCCACATGTCCCAGAATTCCTGGATTTCTTCCTATCCCAATAAAAAAAATAATTAATATTTCCACCTCTTCCCCCTTTGCCTCCCTTTTCTGGGATGGGGGAGGATCAGAAAATCCCATGGAGCTGCTTCCCGAACTTTTTTCCTGAGAAGCAACCCCCTGGCAGCTCCTCTTCCCAAAATCTCCCTCTGAAAATCCTTGGGAATGACTCTGAAGGGCTCTTCATTTCTCAAAACCCATCCCAAAGAGCCGGGGATCCTTGGATATTTCCAGCTGGGACTAAATACTTGGGAGCGGAATTCCCGGGGATTTGTGGGAAGCAATTTCCAGGGATATCCAGGGGGAGTTCCCAGATCCCACAGAAGCTCCAGGTGCCTTTAAAATCCGCTCCATCGCTCATTTCTTGGAGCCAAATCTGGTGCCTGGAAGGATTTGGGAATTTTGGAATAATTTTTTTTTCCTATGAAAACTTAAACTGGGGAATTTTGTGTTTAATTTGGAGTTAATTGGGGCGGAATTTTTCATGAATTTTTTTTGTGGATTTGGGATTTTAAAAATATTTTTTTAAAGATTTCCTGGATGAAAACTTGTAGGATTTGGAAAAACCGGGATATCGGGAATGATGTTCTAGAATAAATCTAAAAATCAGGAGCATTCCCAATATTCCAGAACGTCCTCACCTGCTCCTTTTTGCTTTTCCTGCACTTCCAGACCCCCAAAAATTCATCATTCCCAGGAATCTCCGGGCAGATTCCTTGTTCTCTTCCCACCGGGATGCGACTCGGAGCCCGATATCCCGGGAGGAGGAAATTTGGGATCCAGGTGTCGGAGCAGGGCCACAACTCCGGCTGGAATTCCTTCCAAAACCCAAACCCAGGAGGGTCAAAAGTTCATCCAGGCCCCGGCAACTCCGGGGAGTTTTTTCCCTGCTTGGAAAAGGGTGAAGGAAAGGGAGAAAGAAGAAAAGCGGGAGAAATCCAATAAATGCCGGCTGGGAAGGGAGAGGGGCCGGCAGTGGGAAAAGCAAACAAGGTGGGAAAATGGTAACGGGAGGCACGGAAAGGGCCGGGATGGAAGG
>NC_031770.1:858563-868773 GCF_001522545.3 Parus major
GGATATTCCATGTGCATCCCACCTCACAGGCTGCACTTCTTTATTTTTCCTTCCTCCTCTCCTTTTTTTTTTTAGGAAAAATCCCCCTGGATGCATCCCAAACGTCTGCTTTGTCAGGAGTCATCCTGGTCCCACGGAAAAAAATGGGATCACTCCCACAAAACCCCTGGAATCTCCCCCTGGATACGGCTGGAGCCAGGATCCACCCACCTTGGTGCCCACCTCGGGAGGATCCTAAGGAAAACCCTCTGGAGTCACCGGGAATGCAGGGAGGGAGAGCTGGAATTCAAAGCTGGATCAGGAGCTGCTTCCCAGTGGAATTCCAGCCCCTCATCTCCATCCAGCCATCCCAGCATTCCAAGGACATCCAGGAAAAGATCTGCGCTTCCTGCCGGAGCCCTTTCCGTGCCTCCGACACCGGCTGCTCCCGGCTTTTCCGGGAAACATTTCCAGGATGAGCGGAGCCCTGCCCCGCTCCCGGGATTCCCCGGCGGCCATGTGCAATTCCAAGGCTTTATGGCTCCCCCATGGAGCCTTCCCGGCGCCCTTGGAGCGCGATTATCCCGGGAAACGGCGCCTTTATGGACTCCAGCTGGGAAGTGGGACCTTAATGAGCCCTCCTTGGCACAGCTCCATATGTTTTCCGCCTTCTCCCGAGATTCCGGTTTTTTATGGTGACATTTATTTCATGGAAATGAGCCTGGGAATGAAGATCCATGGCCCTTCCTGGAGATTTGCGGGAATGGCTTCCCGCTGCCAGGGGTAAAGCTGGAAGGGAGAGGGAAAGCATGGCTGAATATTCCCTCCTCCCGCCTGGACGGGAATCCAATAAAATCTGGGATTTTTTCAGTTTCGGAGCAGTTCTTTCCAACCTTTCTCCCGTTAAATCACCACGACTTTTCCAAATCCAAGCTCCCGATCCCAAGAAAATTTGCTGCCCGAATGTCGGCGTCTCCAAATGCAAATTTCCTTGGAAATCGGCTCCAGCTTTTCTTCCTAGCGGGAATTCCCACCTCCAGCCATAAATCCCGAGGTGCTAATTCCTTGGTTTTATCTGGAAGGGCCTTTCCTTGGATCCCACCGGGCTTGGAATACAATGGACAATCCAGGGGCAAATCCAGGTGGACAAAGGGGATTTGGAGATCAAGGCAGAAGGGAGCCAGGCATGGATGAACTCCCAGGAGGAGAAAACCTGGAGCTGATAAGAATTCCCAGGTTTCTCAGGGCCATTCCAGAGGCGCAGCCAGTGGCATGTGGGAGTTTCCAAGGGGCAAATCCATTGGGAATGGGGGTAGCGGGTTGGATATTGGATCTGTCCAGGATCCCACTGTGGGCTCTGGGAGATATTTGGGATATTTTTGTCTTGTCCACCGGGAAAAACCTTGGGAAAAGGTGAAGGATCGACCTCAGGATGAACCTGACTCCTTCCCAAATCCCAAATTCCCCATCCCATTTTTCCACAGATGACCTCAGCTACGCCTGTGAGAGTTCCTCAATTCCAAGCCTTTCCAAAGCCCGCTGACTTCCCAGGAAAGCAGGAAGGGGAGAAATCTGGGAATTGGCTGCTCCCTCTGCTGCCCAAAAGGCGGGAGGGGGGGGGGTGTGGGGCAGGAATTCCATCCAGCTTTAATTCCTCCTGGATCTGGGCGTATTCCAGGTCACTGATCACACACCCAGTCGGGATCTGGGGAATAAAGGAATTCTTTCCACCCCTCCGTTTGCTTTCTCCCTGATAAATCTTCATCCTGATTCCAACGGGATCGCTTTCCTTTTTTGTTTCCTTCAGGAAAAACACACCTGGATGCAGCCCGAGCCCTCTGCTTTTCCACACTGGGCTTGGGAATCCAGGAGTCATCCCTATCCCACAGGAGAAAGGGGATCAGACCCACCAAACCCCTGGAATTCATTTCCCTGTGGATGCTGGGATAAAGCTCCCCCGGTGTCCAAGGAGGGTCTGGAATCACTGGGAATGCAGGAAGGGAGAGGGGATATTTCCAAGCAGGAAAAGCTGGATCTGCTCCATCTTTCCCAGTTCCAAGGGGTGTCCCTGTCCTAGAGCAGCCCAGCACATCCCAGATCCCGGTTTTCCATCTTTTCCCTCCCTGGGAGCCAAAAGCAGCGGAGCAAAGGGTTAAATATTCAGCCAAGGGGTAAATCCTGCTTGGATGGGGTTTGGGAATGGTGGGAGTTGTCCCTGTCCAGGGCAGGGAGTGGGAACGGGACCATCCTTAAGGTCTCTTCCCAGCCAAAATCCTCTGGGAATTTATAGAGGAAAATAAAATCCCATCTAGGAAAAAAAAATGGAGCCTGAAATCCTTCCTTTAGGAGAGCGGGCGAAGGAAGGGTTAAATTCCAAAATTCCACCTGCTCCGGATCAATCCAGGGATTTGGCTTTTCCAAACACGGAAAGAGGGGGATATTCCAGGATGGTAAATCCATATTGAATAACGGGAAGTGCTTGGGATTTTCCCTCCTTGTCGGGAGGCTTAAATTCATTCCTGGGAATTCTGGCCTCAATCCCAAAAACCACCATCCCTAAAAAGCCGAGATCCAACAGGAACAACATTCCCAAGGTGAGGAATATTTCCCTCTTCAAGAAACCATCCCCACAGAAGTTTCCCCAACCCATTTCCGTAATGTTTTTCCCCATTTTTTCGCTGGGAAACGGAGTTCCAAATCCATCCTGACGGTTCTCCCACTTTCCCCAGCCTCCATCCCATTTTCCCTCTGGTTTAATCCGCCTCATTTGGGCGCTTTGCATCCCAGTTTCCCGGTTTTGTCCTTCCCTTCCCGAGCGTTTGTTCCCGCTGATCCAAGGGCATCGCCCGCTTCCATCTTTCCCAATTTAATGATATTTATCCAGCACCGCCTGGGAGAGGAATTGGCCGGAGCTCAACTTGGCAAAATAAATCGGGACGGCGTCCAGGATAATCCCACGGAACACATGGAATTTAATGGCCCCTTTGAATGTCCCCATCTGCGGCCGTTGTCCTTGGGATAAAACCTGGATGCCGCTTCCCAGTTCTCCTTGCGGAATTCCGCTCTCCGTCCCCACTCTCCTCTTGCTCCGCCCACCAGGGCAGGTGGGTTGGTTTTCCCTGGATATTCCCGGTGATCCAGCAGCTGGATCAGAGCGGTTTTTCCTTAAATTCTCCTTGTGCTGAGGTCACCGAGGCAATGGCTTGTGGTGGGATCCCAGCTCTGGGGAGGATTGGGATGGAGGCGGATCATTCCCCTTCAGCTATCCCAGCTTGTTCCGAGCCCCATCCAGCCTGGATTTGAACATTCCCAGGGATCTGAGGGCAGCCACAGCTTTTCTGGGAAAACTGTGCCAGGGCCTCCCCACCCTCACGGGGTGGAATTAATTCCCATCTGTCCCTGGCAGTGGGAAGCCGTTCCCTGTATCCCATCCCTTATCCCAAACCCAAAGACTCGGCCCCATCCCAGAAAACCCCCCTTGGATGGTGCAGATGGGAATTCTCCTCCCTTCGGGGCAGTTATCCTGATTTTTGAGGTGCAAATCCACATTTCCTCCACAGGGATAAAACTGCGGGAGCCGAGCCCTTCCTGCAGCATCCACAGAATTATTCCAGCTGGGATCAGCCATGAACCCTTCCCTTGGAAAAGAGGGACGCTCCCTTCCTCCTTCCAGCCGGGAGAAGAGGCAGCATTCCCATCCCCATTCCCATTCCCGTTCCTGTTCCTGTTCCTGTTCCCATTCCCATTCCCATCCCCATTCCTGTTCCCATTCCCATTCCCATCCCCATTCCTGTTCCTGTTCCCATTCCCGTTCCTGTTCCTGTTCCCGTTCCCATTCCCATTCCCCACCCCAGCACCGCTGCTCATTGCCAAGGACTGAACTGCTCCCGGGATTTCGGCACCAATTCTCCCATCTCCCAGCTCCCTTTTGGGGGCTCGATCCCAATTTTCTGCTGTTTGCTCTCTGCTGTGGCCGGGAGCCGGGATAAATCTTGGAGCAGGGAATAACATTCCTCATGGAAGCAAAGAGAGCCACTAGAGGGACCTTGGGGCCGAGCCGCAGCGAGGTCACACCCGGAATTTGGGTTGGAAGGGGGGACATCCCCAAATTCCCCTTTTCCCTCCCCTGCCGCCGCTCCAGGCTTATCCCACAACACCCTTTGCTCGGGATCTCCCTAAAAAAACCAGGAGCGCCTTTTATTCCCGTTTTGTAAACCACCCCCCTCAGCTTTTTCCGCTCCAGGAGCCTTTGGGGTGTGTGGGGGGGAATTTTTTCCCTTTTTTTTCCACCCCTTTTCTTCTCCCTCTCCCTGAACGCCGAAAGCCTCAAATTAAAAAATCCAAACCCCCCCAAAAAAAACCCAAAAAAAAAGCAGGGAAAATCTCCCGGCAGGAAAAGCGGGAGGCAAACACAGGAGTTAATTTGGGCCGGAATAGCTGCGGCTGTTTGTGGTTGTCCCTGACTCCGGAGCACCTGTGTTTGCTCACGAGCTTTTCCCAATCTGCCACCAAATGCCCGGGATTGTCACATGGGCCTGGAGCTTCCCGGCGCCTTGGGAATGAGAAAGGCGCAGCTTTTAGCGGAGTTAATCATTAATGCGCCGGCCTTTGTCCCGCTCCCGGGCCTGACAGGCCTTTGATATCCCAGATTTCCCAGATTTGCCAGCGGCACCCGGAGCCAGGTACCGAGGAGCAGCCTGCCTGGAGCTGCCCTTTCCCTCGGGATTCACTTCCCGGGGCCCTCCGAGCACCCCCTGTGCCCATCCAGGAGTTTTCCCTCATCCTCTGCTCCATCCTCACTCTTCTCTCGGGGTAAAAATCCTTTGGGATATCCGCCCCTGCTCCCGAGCTTCTGGATCCCTCGGAATTGGGGGGCGCCGGGGCAGGGATGCAGCTGCTCCCTCTTCTCCCCTTCCCAAATTTCCTCCTCCCTGTTGCTTTTCCCAAATTCTTTTCCCAAATTCTTTGCCTGCTCGTTCTGGGGGCACAGGGAGGGAAAGCTCCAAGATGGATCCACTTCCTTGGAATCCTCCCCTAAAATCATTTTGGAGCAAAATCCCCCCAAAGGAAGGCCCTGCTTTGCCAGGGGCTGTGGGAAAGAGGGAGCAGGAAAGCGGGGAAGTTCTCCCCGTGCCAACAACGCCTCCATTTCCTGGGAATTCTCCAATAAAACCAGTTTTCCATTCAGTTTTCCATTCCAAAACGGGCTCGGAGCAGAATCCTCTCCAAAGGAAGGCCCTGTTTTTTCCAGAGGCTGCCAGAAGGAGGGCACGGGGAGGGAAAACTCTCCTGGGCACCCAACACGGCTCCACTTCCTTGGAATCCATTCCGGAGCAGGAGCCCCCCCAAAGGACAGGAGGCTTCCCATAAAACTGCTGGGAATGTGATTTGTGCTCCCGGAGCCCCGGGGCACAGTCAAACTCCAAGGTTCCTGAACTTTTCCTTGACTCCATCAAATCCTGACAGCTCCTCCACAGCGCTGCCAGGACAGGGATGGAGGTGGAGCCGTGCCAGGGACTTCCCAAGGCTCTGTTCCCACATTTATGGCATCCAGGGATGGAAATCCGGCAGGATCCCCCCCATATTCCCAGCTGGAGAATTTCTATCCCAGCTCCCAGTGCTGGTGGAAATCGTCCCAAACCCCAAACTGAAATTCCCCAAGTTTTTGACCCCGCCCCCGTCGCTGCCTCTGGAAGTTGGACGGGAAAACTCAGTGGGTCCATGGGCTCCATCTGGAATACCTGAGGGGGAGCGCTAGGAAAATGATCCAGGGATTGCAGCCTCTGGGAAGAGTTTTGAGGCCACTTTTGCCCAGGGAATTCTGCCCCCGGATCCCTCCTGATCCTGGCACACCCCAAAACCACAAAGGAATGTGGGGCTGGCTCCCAAATTTTCAGATCCAAGGGGAAACTCCCTGCAGTGGCCAGGATTTGCTCATGGTGACTCACGGAGATAAAGCTCCCAAGGTCACCGAAGGAGCCGGGAAACCTGGAATTCTCCCCCACCGGCTCCCTGCTCAGCTGGGATGTGCCTGGACAAGTTCCGAGCAATCCCTGGAGCTGCAGCATTCCCCCCGGGAACCTCAGGCTGGAATATCCCGGTTTGGGTGGAATTCAAGTATCAGGCCATGAACTGGGAGCAAATCCAGGGCAGAATTCCTAAAATCCATCGGAAGCATTGGATCTCCAAGGCCAAGGCAGAGCTTTGATCCCCTCACCTGTCGGAACACCCAGGGAGGCTCCGCTCTTTTGCAACTCCGACCAAGAATTCCACTTAAAGCACTCCAGAGCCGGAGAGCCAGGATTCCAGCCCTTGGAGAACACGGATCCACCCCCAGCCCAGACTTCCAAGGGCTCTCCAGGCCTTGGAAATGCCTCCGCGCTCACGTCATGGCTGCAATGCTCCGGGAGCACCTCCGGCTCCAATCCCTCGGGATTATCGGCTCCCTGGAGCCTCGGAAAAGCGGCCAGGGAACCACAGGGGTCGGGGAGCCACGGCATGGGAAGCAGAGCCCAAATTCCGGAGCCTTCCCACCTGGGAGCAGACCCCAGCTCCCTCAGCATTCCAGCCGGGAAAGGAGGCCAGAGCCCGTCGGAGGGTGGGGCTCTCTGGGATTGGCCACCAGAAAGGTGGGAAGCAGGATTTTCCCTCCTTCCTGGCCAATCCCGGCACTCTGGGGGTGGGAAGGGGCCTCTGGATTTCTCCCCACGGCCTCCAGCGGAATGAGGTGCGAAGCCCTTGCTCCGCTCGGTCCCTATGGAATTATGGGAATATTCCAGCTGGAAAAGACCTCAGAAATCATCAAATCCAACCTTTGTCCCTTTCCCGCTTTCTCTGAGCACGGAGTGACAATTCCAGCTGCTCCTTGGACACTCCCAGGGATGGGGACTCCACCAGTGTCCCGCTCCAAGCCTTTCCGTAAAGAAATTCCCGATGTCCAACGGAACTTCCCCTGAGGCCATTCCCTCCTCTCTTCTCCCTTGTTTCCTGAGGGAACATCCTGATTCCCACCTGGCTGCACCCTCCTTCCAGGTGGAGGCTGTGGCTTCCCCGGTTGGAATTCCCAGAGGGAAGATTTTTCCTTGTTTTCCACAGGCTTTAGCTGGGAGCTGGATGTGCCTCTGCCCCGGGGGATGTCCATGAATTCAGCGCACGGAAGCTGGAGCTGGAGTGGGCGGGAAGCGGGAACGGGGCTGCCCGGGATCACGGATAAACGAGCGTGGGATCAGCTTCCCGGGAGGAAAACTCCAGGGTGCTAAAAGGCTCTTTGATCCAGCGGGGAGAAGATAAATGGGATAAACGGGATAAATGGGATAAATAAACAGGACCTGCTGGAGGCACATCCACACTGGGAACACAAATGATCGATTAGGGCCTTTTCCAGCCGCAGAACTCCAACCCCAATCCTTCAAAAAGTCCGGAGGCTCCAAGGGAAAAGCGCGTTTTAACACCGGCCTCGGGAACGGCTCTTGGAGCGAGCCATCCAAGCCCATTCCCGAATCCTTGTTTAAATATTTTCCCTGCTCTTTCCCCGCCGCAGCCCGGTTGCCGCGTGCATCCCACGCCGGAGCCAGGGAGGAAGCGTTCCTGGAAAAATCACAAAGCCACTTTCAGCCGCAGAAATCCCCGTCCCGAATCCAAACAGGGAAGCCTCTGTCCCTTGCCAGCCTAGGCTGGGTTTCCGCCCGGAATTAGGCAGGGAAAGGGAAGGGGCCGCTTTTCCAGCTGCGGGGTGGAAATCCTGCTTTTTCCGAGGGGCTCTTTCCAAGCTCTGCGCTGCCGGGACAGTCGGGACTCCCTGGAGGGATGACCACGGAAGGGAACGCTCCGGGGAGAGGGCTGTGGGCATGGAAAATGGGTTTCCATGGAAAAGCCTGGTCGCTCCTATAGCAGCGTCCGTCTGGCAGGGCTGGAAAAGCTCCTTCCTGGAGCTGGAATCAGACAGATATTTGCTGGAATACGGGGTTATTCCAGGCCGGCTCTTCCAGGGAAGGGGGGTGAGGATCTTCACTTTGCCCCTTGGATCACATCCAACCTGCCGGGAATGTCCTGGGAAGCCCCCTCAGGATCAACCCCTCAGGGGCAGGGGATGGATCAGCCCCTTCCTGGTGGCATTCCCAGTGACCCGGAGCCGCTCCGACGTTAATGGGATAATGAGGGCTCTGTGGGGAAATGCGGAATTCCAGGGGATGCTCCGGAGGGCCGGGATGTGGCTGCACATCCCATCCTGCACATTCCATTAACGTGATGGGAAGACACCTTTGTCCCGTGGAGGAGAGGTGGAAGGAGCCACCAGCAGCTCCAGGATCATTTTCCACATTTAGTTGGGAGCTGGACATTCCCAAGGTTCTCCGTACAACCAGGAGGGAGCAGAGGGTGACCGGCACAGAACCTGGCTTTTCCCAGATAAAGCTCCTTCCTGCTCTCCAGCGGCAGCTGTCCCTTCATCCCGCAGATCCAGAGCTCATTCCCACCCTCCGGGTGTGCCCTCACCATCGTCCCACCAGATCCCACAGGGCCGGGCTGGGCTCGCTCCCAGGAAACCAGGGAAGTCATGGATCATCCTGAGATGTAGTTCTCATGGCAGATCCCCTCCAGATGGGATATTCCAGAGGCTCGGAGTCACCGAGCTGGTGACACCTGGAGCCGACGCCTGGGACCAAGGCATGGATGTGGTTGGGGTAGGGATGGGATCAAAGCATGGATGTGACCATCCCATGGATGTGACCAAAGCCATGGATGTGGCTGGGAGTCATGGATGTGACCAAGGCATGGATGTGGTTGGATTAGGGGTGGGATCAAGGCATGGATGTGACCAAGCCCATGGATATGACCAAAGCCATGGATGTGGCTGGGAGTCATGGATGTGACCAAGGTATGGATGTGGTTGGATTAGGGATATGACCAAAGGCATGGATGTGACCAAGCCTATGGATGTGACCAAGCCCATGGATACGGTTGGAGTCATGGAGAACTGGTCCATCCAGGCTGTTTAAGCACCAGGAGACTCCAAGATTCTGTTCAAAAGCCGAGGGAACAGCTCAGAGCTCTTCCGTGGTGGGAAGCCGGGAGCTGGGGACTCCGGCTGCCCTCCCTTCCCGCGGGATCAGCCGGCTCCCAGCTCCTGCTGGGCAAACGGGGCCGGATGAGATAAGGGCTGTGTGCGCAATTCCGAGCCCAGTCTCCCTTCCCGACATCCACCTGCTCCCGGCTCCCTCCCTGCGTCCCAGCCGCACTGGGCTCAGCCCCTCCACCCTTCCCGTTCCCTCCGGGAATATTCCGTGCTGCTCCCGCTCCCACGTTGCCCCGGGGAGACGGTGCTGGGCGTGCAGCATCCCAAAAACCCTGACGGGGGGTGGGATACCACCCCCAAACCAAACTTGGGGAAGACGAGCGGGAGGGAGTCGGGATTTTGGCGTTGGGATGAAGGGATGAGTCCCACCAACGCGGATCCAGCAGACTGGGAATGGTAAAACTGGGGATTCCGGGGAGATTAATCCCGGAGATAAGCAGGACAACGGCGGGGCTGGAGGGCTCCGTGGCTCAAACAAAGGGATGTGGGAGCGGGAGCCGGGAAAGACAGATGGGTTGTTAAACACTGCCAGCATACCTGGCTGGAGCCATTCCCGGGTCACCGGGAACAGCAGCCGGGATTTGGGGTGGTGGATCTGACCAATTCCAGCCGACTTTTACCCTCTTCCTTATCTCCGGCTCTCCCAGGGGTGATCTCGGGATTCCAAAGGCTCTCCAGGACATGGAAAACTTTCCTGGCTGTCTCAAGGTGTCCAAACCCGCCCCACCCAGTGGGGGCTGCCCTGCCAGGGGCTCCTGGTTTTCCCAGCAGAAGGAATTCGGGAGAGCAGCGGTGTCTCCGCATGGGTTTCCCTCTTCCAAACGTTTTCCACAGGCTCCAAGGAGTGCCCAGTTGGGCAATATGGAATTTGCTGCAGCCTCTAAATCAGGGAATTTTCACCCTCCCCAGGTGCTGCACCTCTGAGCATGGAATCCACCCAGCCTGTGGCATCAATTATCCCTAAAAACCAGGAAAACTGTGGGATTAAAATTGGCTCAGCCAACAACATCCCCAGGAACCTCTTCCCTGTTTTTTCATCTGGTGAAAGCTGTGCCTGGAGAGAAGATCAGGAGAGATCCCATCAACTTCTCCACCTCTCTATCAGATTCCCTGCTCTCCATCAAATCCCTTCCCTGCTCCTCCATCAAATCCCTTCCC
>NC_031770.1:868863-881650 GCF_001522545.3 Parus major
CCTGCTCCTCCATCAAATCCCTTCCCAGTTCTCCATCAAATCCCTTCCCTGCTCCTCCATCAAATCCCTTCCCTGTGCTCCATCAAATCCCTTCCTGCCGTCTCCCGGCGGAGACGAGACACTAAAGAATGGGATGTCAGGGCCACAGGGCTGCTCCCCTCCATCCATTATCCCACTCCAAAGGTCTCACCTATCCAAGAGCCCCATCCATCCCCATTTCCCAGCGGCTGGGGCGGCCCCTCCCCTGCCGGCCCTTGGAGCCCTCTGCTTTCCATCAGCTTTTCCAAGACAATGGGTGTCTGGAAGCTCCTTAACTCCTCGGGAAGGGGGGGTTTGTGGACACAGCCCCGGTGCTGGGGGATGGCTCCAGGGAAAAACTCCCCCCTGGGACACCCCTTCCTTCCCAGAAAAACGGGATCACATCACCCCAGGCTTTTTTCCCTGCACTTGAGGGAGTTTTCCCAGCGTTTTCCCCTGAATTAGACGCTCCTAAAAATCCCTGGGATACCCAGGGGGGTCATTAATGGGACATATGACTCTGTTTGACATCCCAAACCATAATTTGGGATTAGGGATATGAATCCTCTGTCAGGGCAGCAGGTGGAGCCTTGGGATGAGGCCCGGAGCAGGAGATGCCGTGTGGGAATCATCTCTTCCGGGTGGGGCCTTCCCGGGATAGCACCAATCCCATCTCCTCTTGTGTTTCTGGGGTTTCCTGGGAATGCGTGACCCCCACAGGAATCGCCTCTGCAGCCCCTGCACCTCAGGCTGGTCCAGGAAACCTGGGATACCGGGAATTCCATGCAGGCTGTCCAAAAATCCCATGGAAAAGATTTGTTCTATTTTTTTTTTTAAAGATTTTTATTAGGAATATTAGTGCTGACATTCCACTGATATTTTTTTCTTGTTCTTTCTATTATTATTCCCAAAATTATTTTGGGATTGGAGCTGAACATTCCCAGCACAGCCAAAACACGGATTTGGGCTGGGGTTTTTATCCCAGCAGGGTTTTTCTCCAGGCAGGATTTGAGTCCCGAAACATCCACGGATATTGGAAGTGCAAGGGGAAGGGGAAGAGGGGCCCCGAGTCCATCCAGCTCCATGGAAAACTTTGGGATGGTGCTGGAATGATCCCTCATTCCAAGGGCTTATCTCGTGGCAGAGAACCACTGCTGGCACCGCTGCCAGGGGCACTTTATTCCCTTGGAAGGGAAGGCAGCAGAATTCCAGTGCCAAATCCATTGTTCCCGGAGCAGGAATGACTCCGGCTCCTGCCAGGTTCCGGAGCTCCCATTGTTATTCCAGAGCTCAGGATCACCCGGCTCTGCAGTAGCTGAGGCGGGAACGCTCCTTCCTCTCCACTTTGCTGCTTTCATTCCCTGATTTTTTTTGCCTCCAATTCCACGATTTAACTTCCACGAGGAATGAGAGGAGCTTTGGGGTCACTTCCAGCCGGAATCATTCTGTGGGTTCAGGCCAGAAGCAGCGTGGTGGGAACCCCCCAGGCCCGGGAATGTTGGCTCTGGGAATGTTGGATGTTGGGATGAGCTGGACACAGGTGGGAAGAACCAAACCCCGATGGGTTCCAGAGCATCCGAGCGCCGTCGGATCCGGAGCGGCGGGATCACAAGGCTGGGAATCTCTGTGGGCCATGGGAACGTTGGATCATCTCCAGGTGCTTCCTGGCCACCTCTCCCTACGTTATCCCAGCCCTCGGGAAGGAGCCGCTCCCTCCGGCAGCTCCTTCTCCCGGCTTTGTATCCAATTTAACCGCTGGATTTGAAATGCCAGCGGAGTTAAGAGGAGCTGATTAAAAAGCGGGAGCCTCATCCCAGTTTTTAAACACGGAGTTGCTTGGCCGTATTTACATTAGTGTCAACTTTAATTTAAATCCCGCATAACGATATTTGCTTCCCTAAATTTATTCCCCGGGAACGCCGCGCAAATTACCCGGCACCGCCGGCACCTTCTCTTTGTCTCCGGCGGAGTGGCTCGGGAATGAGCTCCTGGAAGTGTCATTCCGCCTCTTTAACGTCTCATTAATTAACCCATCCCGCTTTCGGGATGAGCTCGGAGCCCGGAAAAGCAATTCCGGCTGGATCCGCCTTCAAAATGGGAGCTGGGATAGGCTCGGTGAGCCTCATCCCTTCCAGCTTGGGACAGTCCTTGGGAAATCGTGGAATTAAGGTGCCCAGCCGTGGGAAAGGCATAAAACCCCTTTCCTGAGGGATTTTGGGATGAACAATCCCTGGAACGGAAATCCGCCTTTAAAATGGGAATGAATTGGGACAGGCTGGGTGCGCCTCATCCCTTCCAACCTGGGATATTCCGTGGGAATTCACAGAATCCAGGAGCCCAGCCCTCTTCCTGAGGGATTTTGGGGTTGGGCCGTCCCGGGAGTGCAGCGTCAGGGCAGGGAATATCCAGGTGCTCCGGGATTTCAGGGACATGTGGGATGAGCTCAGGGCAGCCCAGGAAGAAGAGGAGCCTTCCAGTCTGGCCATCCTGCAGGAAAAAGTGGGGAAAACCACAAAAACCCCCAGTGATTCTGTGGATTTTTGGGACAGCAGCAGAGCTCTGGGATTGCCGAATCCACAAGCTTTTCTCTCCTCACTCCTAAAATCCTTTCGGGATTCTTTCCCACGGCCCAGGGCTATTCCCAGCTCCCAAAAAGGAGCAAAAAGTGGGAATGGCAAAGGATGGATCATCCCTGCTGGCCTTGCTCCCGATTCATTTGGAATTCCAGCATTTCCCTGCCCGGAGCAAAAGCAGGGGTGGCCTGGATTAGCAGAGGGAGAGATTTCCCTGGATTTTCAGGGAATGAAGGCCTGGATGCGGTGGTACCCAGCAAGGATATTCCCAGTATTTCACACATTCCAGGCTCCCAGATGGATCTCCCAGGATGGACGATGCACATTTAGGAGCCTCACATTCCGTGCTCGTTGTGCCCTAAATAAAAATACGGAATTCTGCATTGGGCAGCTCCTCATCTCCAGCCCGGGCGGGAAATATCCCTTGGAATGAGGCATTCCTGCAGCTCTCTTGGAACGAGGACAGGATTCCTTGCCCAAAAGGGTTTCCTTGCCCCAAGAGGTTTTCCTTTATCCGAGAGGATTTTCCCTTTATCCAAGAGGTTTTCCTTTCCAGAAAGTGCTTCCTATCCCTGAAATGTTTCCTTGGCCCCAGAGGTTTCCCTTTTTCCCCTTATCCAAGAGGGTTTCTCTTCCCTTTCTCCGAGAGTTTTCCTTGCCCCCAGAGGGTTTTCCTGGCCCTAAAACCTTTCCTTGTCCCAAAAGGCCATTCCCAAGGATGCCAAGGGCGGGGTGTGGGATGATCCAGGGCCACACGGAGCCTCATCCCAGAGCCCGGAGCGGCTTTTGCCGGATCCACGGACCCGGGGAAGGGCTGTGCTCTCACCTGCCTGGAGAGGAAGGGCCTCCACAACAAAAGGGATTCAGGATCCATGGAAAAAGCCAGAGCCCGGGTCTGGGCTGGGGGCTGCCAGCTTTTCCTGGATCGGTGGGATAAGGGAATCGGGGAGTCAGGGAAGGGCTGCAGCTGTGCCCTTATCTGGCCGGAGGCCGGGGCTCCACAACAAAAGGGATTGGGGAGCCGGGTGATCCATGGAAAATCCACGGGCCCGGCATTGTGGCCGCCCTTCTGCTGAGCAAATAGTTCAAACTGTTCATTCCCATCTCCCATTCTCTCCCCGGAACGTTGTTTGTGTCCTTGCATTTCATTCCGCAGGAAGATTGCTCCCTGGGCCTATGAGCAAACAGTCCGGAAAAGAGCCAACTATCCCGGCTTTTCCCTGGAGAACTGGCATTTTTATTCCAGCTCCAAGCTGTCAAGGAGCTGGAGAGTTTATGTCCGGATCCTGAATTAATTGCTTTAAGCTGGAGCGGCCTCCAAATGGCCGGGAGATGTTTATTAATAACAGTTCTCCCGGTTTTTTTCCGGAATTTTTTGGGGGGTTTTGTTTTTGTTCCGAGCCGTGCTCTCCCATCCCGTGCCCTCCATTAAGCGCCCGGCCCACGGAAAAGCCGCTTACAGGGAATTAGGGAACGGCTCCCGGGGTTTTGGCAGCTCGGGAAGCTCCCGGTAGGACTTTGGGGACGCCGGGAAGGAGACGGAGATGGATCAGCGGGAGAAGGAGCGGGGTCGCGTTTAATCCAAATATCCTCGGTAATTAACGAGGAAATTAACGCTGGGAAAAGAAAAAATTCCAGGTGGGAATTACACGGATTTGTGTTAAACATAAAACGCTTGAAAGCTTTGAAATCCCGCTTTCAGGAATGGAGGAATAAAGCAATTCCAGCGCCGCTGGAAAAGCGGGAGCCGGGAGCGCCTTTGTGTAAATTTCCCACTTGACTTTTCATTATCTACCTGCCCCAAATCCATCTGTATGGATGGGATCAACATGGAATGGGAGAGATAAAAGCCGGAATAAATGTGCTTTGCATATCCCAGCGAGAAACCCCCCTCCCCTTTCCCCGGAGCCGCTTTTCCAGGCAGCTGCATTTTCGGGAATAAATCATTTTGCTGAGGGAAGGAGAGGGAAGCGGAGTGGGGCCGCTCAAGTGTTTGCTTGGAATATTGATCCTGTCAAAGGAACGGCGGTTAATGAGTAACCGGGAAAAATATGCCGGATCTGCCCGGGCTCCCCGGCGGAGCGCGGATACGGCTCCGGGGCCCCTTCGGATCCGGGAGCGGAGCTGGGACGGGGCTGGAGCACAGGGAGAAGGGGGACAGGGCCCTGCATCCCACAGGGAGAGCCCGAATTCCAGGGGTTTGGAGTCTCAGGACTGTCTCCATCCCGAATGCTGCCACATCCCAAACCTGCCCCATCCCAATCCCTGCCACATCCCAAACCTGCCCCATCCCAATCCCTGCCACATCCCAAACCTCATTGCATCCCAAGTCCTGCTGCTTCCCAAACCTGCCCCATCCCAAACCCTGCCCCATCCCAAACCCTGCCCCATCCCAAACCCTGTCCCATCCCAAATTCTGCACCATCCCAAACCTGCCCCATCCCAAATTCTGCCCCATTTCAAACCCTGCCCCATCCCAAACCTGCCACACCCTAAGCCCCGATGATTCATCCCAAATCCTGTCCCATTCCAAAGGCTGCTGCATCCCAAATCCCACCAATTCCCAAACCTTGCCCCGTTCCAACCCCCTTGCTGATTCCTGCCTATGATCCCGTAGGATCAGCCTTGTGCACATCCAGGCGGTTCTCCCTCTCCTCATCCCAGCAGGAGCCATCCCTGATCCCAAATATCCCCAATTTCACCTGGATGAAGAATATCCCTGCCTTAAAACTGAAATTCCTGCCCTATCCATGGGATGCTCCAGAGCTTGGAGCAAGCTCCCTGTCCTGTCCGGCTCTCCCTTCTCCCACCCCTCCTCCTTTTCCATGAATCCCAGCGCCTTGCAGAGCTGGATCACGGTCCTTTCCTTTCCCCCCCCCACCCCCGCTGTGAGGAGAACTCCTGGTGGGATTTATTTTCCCGCTAGGAACAGGAGAGGGAAAAGGTTAAGAGGCACTTCAGGAGATCCACCCCATCCCGAGGTTTTTATTCCTAAGGAAAACCCGATCCCATTTCGGCAGCTCCCGCCATCCCAAGTGACGAATTCCTCCTGCCTCTCCTCCTTTTCCTTCTCCTCGCATCCCTGTGCCGGGAAAAGCAGCCCCTGCTCCGGCACCTGCTTCCCGCCGGATTTGCTCCGTGGAGGATCTTTCCACACGGGAATTTCTCCCGGTCAGGCAGCGGCTTTTTGCCTTTTCTTATGGAAAAGGCCCTTTCCGGTCTGTATCCCTCTCCCCCCTAAAAATCCACGCTGGGAATTTAGGGGGAAGAGGGAGTGGAAGGAGAGGAAACAAAGGGAAAAGCAGGGATGAGCCGGTGGCTCCCCAAACCGGAGATTTCTTCTGGATGTTCCCAAAAAACCGACTCTGCCGTCGGCTCGACATCTGCAGGGATTTTATGGGATGGCTCCGATCGGACCCAGGGGGACAGAAAAAGCCCGGAAAAGCCCCTTTGGAAGTAATTCCCACCTTCTGTCCCCTTTTTCCACCCAGGGCTGTTGGATTTGCTCCCCCCCACCATTCCCAGGAGCGATTCCAAAATGGATTTGTGCATCCGAACTTCCATCCCTCTCCCGCTGCGGCTCCCGGAGCTCCAAGACGGGATGTTCAGGAAAGCTTTGGAAGGGGTTTAATCCCCACCCGCTTCCACGGGATTTCTCCTGCCGGAATTTTTCCTCCTCTCCAAAGCCTTTCCTGTGCTCACCCTCGGGAATCCCCACCCCGTGCATCCCTCAAATTTCTGGGAATGTCAGCATTCCCGAGGTGCCGCTGTGCTTTTCCCGAGGTTTCCATGAGGGCCGGCAGGATCCATATCCCGGCCGGGATCCATGGCCAGGCCACGTCGCCATTCCTGTCGGGAATTACTGGAGCGTGACCCAGGTATCGCTGCCGAGGACAGACACAAAGAGGCAATCGGAGATGGGAATCTTGGCCTTTAATAGGGATGAGGACATGGATGAATCCCGATTTATCCCAACTCCCGCCGCCACCGACTCCGTCTCCATTAGCTGAATAAATAAAGGAGAGGGAAGGGAGAGCGGGGACGAGCAGAGCATTCCGAGGGCTCCCAAATCCCTCAGTGGCGCTGCCTTGGGAAGCGGGGCGGGAGTCGGATCCCCACCTTTCCATTCCAGCTCTTTTCCAACAGGGATAAGAACATTCCCTGTAACGCTGTGGAAAAGCGCCCCGTCCCAAGGGAGAGCTCCTTGCCCGGCCTTGCCCGGGATCCGGCCGCGGGAATCGCTGGATTTCACGGGAATTCCCGTCGGTGGGAGCCCCATCCCAGAGCAGCCCTGCCTTCCCCACATTTCCCTTGGAAAAGGGCTCCGGGGGAAGCGGGGAGGGTGGAGCGGGAATGAGGTGGGGTGTGAGAAGGGGGAGCTGCTGGAACGGGGTGGGAAAAGGAGAGCAAGGAATGAAAGGGGAAAAGGGGGGAAAAGAAGGGAAAAGGGAAAAAGAAAGGAAAAAGAGGAGTGGAAAAAAGAGGGGAAAGGGAAAAGTAAGGGAAGGAAATGGGGAAAAAAGGGAAAGGGGGGGGAAAGGGGGAAAGAAAGGAAGAGAAAGGAATAGGAATAGGAATAGGAATAGGAATAGGAATAGGAATAGGAATAGGAATAGGAATAGGAATAGGAATGGGAATATCCAGCTGGAGCTCTCCTTCTCCCGCTCCCCCTACAGCCGCCTCCGCCTCATTCCCGGATTTTAAACACTTTTCCTTTTCTATTTTTTCCGCCCCCTATTTTTTTCCTTCTTTTCCCTGGAATTCCGCTTCCAGCTGTCCCTGCCCACAGACCAGCCCGGAGGGAGCTGCCGTCTCTCCCTGCATCCATCTTTTCCCAAAACCAATCCCCGTGCCGTGCTCGGGGCAGCTTTTCCCGTTCTCCCATTCCCTCTCCCCGGTCCCGGCCCGCTGGGATCGGTGTCTGGAGCCGATCCTGGGATTTTCCCGGTGTTCCACAGCCTCTGGACACTCCGGGGCGGGGGTGTTCCGTTCAGGAGGTATCGGGGGGGATGCAAAATCGCGGGGATGTTTTATCCGCTTTTTCCCAGTGTCGATTTTTTGCTCCCTTTGTTTTTTCCTCTTTTTTTTCCTTTCTGAATTTTTCTTTTCTCTCTCTTTTTTTTTATCCTTTCCCCCCTTATTTTCCTTTTCTTTTTCCTTAAGTCTCTTTTCCGTTTTTCTTTTTATTTTCTTTTTTTCCTCTTCTTTTCCTTTAATTTTTCTTTTTTTTCCCCGTTTTTGTTTTGTTTTATTCCCTTTTATCGCCTTTTATTTCTTTTTAATTAATTAATTAATTTTCTTTCATTCCAAGAAACCCAACCTCTCCCGAACCCACCTCTCCCACCTTACGGAAACAACACCGAAAAAAAAGAAATTAAAATAAATTTTTGAAAAAATTCCCTCCCTCTCCTTTTGCTCTTCCCGCATCCAGCGGCTCCGCAATCCCGGCTTTAACATTCCCAGAAATCCGGAGCCGCCGGATTTAATATTCTCTCTCCTATTCCCTGGGAATAAACTCCCAACATTTTTTTCCTCATTCCCTTCCCTTTTCCAGCCTCTTCCCTGCCTGGGTTTGGTGGGGTTTTGGATTAACCGAAGCGGATTTCCCCCCCCCCCCAAAAAAAAAAATTAATAAAAAATTAAAATATCTAGGGTTAGGAGAATTTCTGGGAGAAATAGCGGGAATTGCCTTGAGCCTGGGCGGAATTACAGCTTGGAAAAGAAGGCTCCATCAGTTTCCCGGGAGACGGGATAAGCCCTACTTGGGTGTTCCAGCTCTTTTTAGCCCCACTAATAATTAGTCCCATCCCAGCCCCGAGCTGTCCTCGTTTGTTGGGATTTTTTTTTTTTTTTTCGGTTTCTTTTTCCTTGGGATCATCCAGAAATGCGCTGGATGCTGCGGGCAGGGCCGGCTTTTCCAGCGTTATCCCGGGAAAAAGGGGTTGGGGCGGTGGGGGAGGAAACTTGGGATCCCACCGGGGCTTCCCCGTCCTCTTTGTGCTTTGATGTCCTTGGAGCCATCCCTGAATGCCAGGAAGGGCCGGGATATTTAGAGGGAAATTTAAAAAAAAATGGGGAAAAGCCGCTTTTCGTGGAGGGAGAAGTCATGGAAGAATAAATCTGTGGATAACGGAGGGAAGAGAAGCGGCTGGAGCGGGGCGGATTTGGGAGCTCAGGCCCTGCCCGGTCCCAACCGCATCCCAAAAACGAATCCCGAAGCGCGGATTTGACGGGAATTGACGGGAAAACCGCGCGGGGACGCAGCGATGCCGGGGAGCTGGGAATGCTCGGGAAAAGAGGGAAAAGCGGCCGGGAGTGGCAGGGCAGGAGCAGCGGGAATGCGGCGGGACGGGGCACGGGCGGGCGCGCGGCGCTAATTGGAGCTGCCCGCTCTAATTAGCGACAGCTCATTAGCGGTGTCACCTGGGCCGGCGAGAGGACGCGGCCACCCCCTCCCGGCCGTGACCCCGCGCCCCCAACCTCGGGAAGGGCCGCGGAAATTCCCGGTTTTCCCAAGCGAACGCGCCCGCGGGAATGTTTGGATCCCCTATTTTATTTTTTTTTTTTTTTTTGGGGAATGCCGGCGGGAGCGGCGCTTCCTGGGGAAAAAAAAAACCCTCCCGGAATAAAAGACTGGGAGGAAAAAGAGGGGGAAAGGGAGGGAATGCGCTGGAATGAAAATGGAACTGTGCAGGCTGAGGGCGGCTCGGGAATTTGGGAAGGAGCGGGAAGAGGGAGGGAGCCGGGCCCGCACGTCCCGGGCCTGGCCCGCGGTTTGGGGCTAAACCGGGCACAATCGGAGCCTTCAGGTGGCTCCCACCCCCCAGAACTCCTCCTGTGCTCCAAGACTGGGAGATGGGATCCCAAAAAACGCGCGGGATCGGCGTATCCCTGAATCCATCAATCCCTGAATCTGTCATGAATCCACCCCTGAATCCATCCCTGAATTCATCCCTGAATCCATCCCTGAATCCATCCCTGAACCCATCCCGAATCCATCCCGAATCCATCCCTGAATCCTTCCCCCCGCGGCCTCCACTGCGCTCCCCTCGGCGGCGGCGGCTCCGGGCCGGGCTGAGGGGGAGGAAGGCCCGGGAATGGGGCGGGAAGGGCCGGGAATGGGGCTGGAAGGGCCGGGAATGGGGCTGGAAGGGCCGGGAATGGGGCGGGAAGGGCAGGAAAAGCGGGAGAAGGAGCGGCGGGTGTCCCCTACCTGCGCCCCGGCCCGGCTGTGCGGGGAGCCGGGAGCATCCCGGCATTTATTGGAGCTCCAACCGTGCCACTGTTGACTTTAGCACAAAGCAAAGATTTCGCCGGGCGCCCGTTTAAAAATGAATATTTTACCGAGATATCGATCAGCTTTATAAAATTCCCTTCCAGCGCCGCGGGGGGGGCGCCGGGAAAGGGGCCGCAATATAAGATCTGTGTAAATTTGCTGAACTCTGACGTGGTGGGGAAAGTTTACCCTCCTGGAATTTGGAGCTCCAGCCACCCCCCCACCCCCCTCCTCCCTTCCCGTTCCTGCTCCTTTTTTTTTTTCTTTTTTTTTTTTTTTCTTTCTTTTTTTTCCTTCTTTTTTTTTTTTTTTTTTTTTTTTGTTTACTGACTTTGTTTATTCACAGCTCACGGTTGCTTAACCAGGCAGGAGCAGAATGCGCTCGCGGCGAGGTTGGGATTGTGTGGAGAGAGGGGAAAATGCCAAGGGGAGGAGGGAAAGGGAAGAAATCACGCCCCAGCCGGAGGATTTTTGGGTCGTTTCGCTTCTTTTTCTTTTTTTTTTTTCTTTTTTTTTCGGGTCGTTTCGGACTCAAATCGTGAAGCGGGGCGGGGGAAAATGGGGGGGGGGGAAAGAGGGAGGGGGAAGAGGGAGAAGAAATGGAAGTGGGGAGGAAAAGGGAGCGAGAAGAAAGGAAGAAAAGGAGGGGAGGAAAAAAAGGGAGGAGAAAGAGGGAGAAGAGACGGAATTGGGGGAGAAAATGGGAAAATGAGCAGGAGGAGGAATGGAAAGGAGGAAAAGAGGGAGGAAAAGGGAAGGAGAAGAAACGAAAACGGGGAGGGAAAAGAGGCAGAAGAAAGAGCAGGAAGGGAAGAAAGGAAGGAGAAGAAATGAGGGGAAGGAGGAAAAAATGGAAGCTGGGAGAAAAAAAGAGGGAGAAAAAAGGAAAGTGGAGAGAAAGGAGGAAGAAGAAAGCAAAGGAAGGAGAGGGAAAAATAAAAAGAGGGAGAAAAGGTAAAGGGGGAGTAAAAAAGGGAGGAAAATAATAAAGAGGGGAGACAAAAGGCGGAGGGAAATTCAAGGAAGGAGAGAAGGGGGCAGAAAAAAAGGGAGGAAAGTAAAAGGAGGAGGAGAAATAAAAGAGGAAACAAAGAGAGAATGAAAGGGAGGAGAGGAAAATGAAAGGAGCGAGGAGAAAAAAATGAAAGGGGAAAAAGTAAAACGGGAGAAAAACGCGAGGGGCGGGCGAAAAAATAAAATTAAAAAAGAGAGAAGACGGGGAAAGGGGGAGAGAGAATTAAAGAGGGGAGAAAAAACAAAAAGGGGAGAGAAAAACCAAAAGCTGGGAAGGAAGAAAAGGAGAGGGGGGGGAAGGAAGGAGAAAGAGGGGGAAAGGGAGAAAAAAGAGAGAAAGGAGGAAAAAGGGGGGGAAAAGAAGAAAAAGAGGGGAAAAGAAGAAAATAGGGGGGGAAAGAAGAAAATAGAGGGGGAAAGGAAGAAAAAAGAGGGGGAAAGGAAGAAAAAAGAGGGGGAAAGGAAGAAAATAGAAGGGAAAGGACTAAAGAAGAGGCGAAAGCTCCGCGGAGGGAGCGAGATGCGAGGCCGGGGCCGGGCCCGAGGCCGGCAGCGGGAGCAGGGGGGGGGTGTCCTTGTCCCCAAAGCGGCGACACCCCCGTGCCCGTGCCCGCCGGCCGCGGGAGCCTTTTATGTGCTAATGGCAGCCCTTGCACGCCCCGCTCGCCATCGTGTGTGTCCTCGCAGAGATCCCGACACGTTTCAGCCCCGTTTTGTTTTTTTGGGAAGGTTTTTTGTTATTTTTTTCCCCCCTTCTCCTCTTCCCCGCCCCTCCCCGCTCGTTGCCTTTTCTCGCCTTTTCTCTCGCCGCGGACAATGCGGAATTTTAAGAAGGATTTGGATGTTAGTTGGGAAAGCAACATCGCGGCGTGGCCGGCGCCGCGTGGGAAAAACAACAAGTGGTTGGGAAAAGGGCTGGAAAAGGGAATGGAAGGAGGGAGAGAGGAGCCGGGAGGTGCCGAAAATAAAAAGCTCCGCGCCTTTCCCGCCGCCCGCGGGAAAACCGGGATGCTGTCCCGGGAAAGGCAGGGATGCGCTGCCCCTGCCAGTCCCAAATCCCGCCCGTTTAACGCAGCTGGGAGGATTTTGCCAGGATCGCGGGGATTTGGGAAAGGGGTCCCCGCTTCCCACCTTGATTTTCCCTGGCGGCGGTGTCGGGGTGGGACGGGCTGGGAATAGCGGGATCCTGCGGGGATGGGGTGTCCTGGGAGGGATGGGGGGGTTCCGGAAGGGCTGGAAGGATCCCAGAGACATCGCAGATTCCAGCGGGGGAAGGAGGGATCCCGGCGGGGGATGGAGCGCTCCCAGCCGGGTTTAGAGCGATCCCAGGCGGGTCCGGAGCGATCCCAGGCGGGTCCGGAGCGCTCCCGGCGGGTTCGGAGCGCTCCCGGCCGGGCTCGGAGCGATCCCAGGCGGGTTCGGAGCGCTCCCGGCCGGGTTCAGAGCGCTCCCAGGCGGGTTCGGAGCACTCCCAGCCGGGTTCGGAGCGCTCCCAGCCGGGTTCAGAGCGATCCCAGCCGGGTTCGGAGCGCTCCCAGCCGGGTTCGGAGCGCTCCCAGCCGGGTTCGGAGCGCTCCCAGCCGGGTTCGGAGCGCTCCCAGCCGGGTTCGGAGCGCTCCCAGGCGGGGCCGGCTGTCTGGCGGAGATCCCGGGAATGCCGGCCGGGATCGGCGGGGTCCCGTCCCGTCCCGTCGGGCGGCGGAACAGAGATGCAGGGGGAAAAGCACCGCCAACACGACTTTAATGGAGTTCCGCGGCCGCTCGCGACCGGAATACACAGCTCGAAGCCATAAATAAAGCATACAGAAACGATAAATTAATCAGATCCAAGTCGTTTACTCTCCCGGCAACATCAAGCGTTTGCTTCAATTACAACGATCTATCCTGCCTTTTTTTTTTTTTTTTT
>NC_031770.1:882273-899155 GCF_001522545.3 Parus major
TCCCGCTTAGGAGGAGTTCATGATGGGCCGGGAATACACGCCTTGGTAGTAGGAAGTCTCTCCGGCCAAAGGCGAGGCCTCCAGGGCGCTTTTGTTCGTGACGGGCGCCATGGCCAGGCCCGCGGGCACGGGCGAGGCGTAGCCCGAGTAGTGCATCACCTGCTCGTAGGCCTTCAGGTCCATTTTGTGCGGGTGGTGGTGCTGGTGGTGCGGGTGGTGGTGCTGCTGCTCCGAGGAGGACATCAGGTTGTTGATGGAGAACGGGTGGTTGAAGGCGTAGTGGTGCTCGGGCTTCAGGTGGCCCTCGTGGGCCAGCCCGGCGTGCGGCGGGGCCAGCAGGTGCTGGCCCGGCGAGGCCGAAGGCTCTCCGGGGCTCAGCCCTTTCAGGTCGGCCAGGGCGCGCTTGTGGTCCTGGCAGGGCGAGGAGCTGGCCGGGGACTCGGCGCCAGCGGAGCCCTCGGAGCCCCCCGAGGAGCTGCCCTCGCCCAGGCCTTGGTTGGGGGCTTGGCCTTTCTTGCCGCCGCCGCCGTTGCCGCCGCCGGCGCCGTCCTTGGCCGCCAGCTGCTTCTCGCACTTGAAGCGCTTCTGGCGGCGCAGGTAGCAGCCGTTCTCGAACATGTTCCCCGAGTCCGGGTGCAGCGTCCAGAAGGAGCCCTTGCCCGGCTTGTCCGGCGAGCGCGGCACCTTGAGGAAGCAGTCGTTGAAGGAGAGCGAGTGGCGGATGCTGTTCTGCCAGCGCTGCTGGTTCTGGCGGTAGAAGGGGAACAGGTCCATGATCCACTGGTAGATCTCGCTGAGGGTCAGCATCTTGTTGGGGGACTGCTGGATGGCCATGGTGATGAGGGAGATGTAGGAGTAGGGCGGCTTGGCGTGCGTGTAGCTGCGCCGGTAGGTCTTGGGGTCGCGCGAGCGGTTCAGGTTGGACTGGCCGTAGATGGGGCTCATGGAGTTCATGTTGGAGTAGGGCGCCAGGGCGTTCATGGAGCCTGCCTGGCCGCCCATGGGGCTCATGCTGGGGCTCAGGTGGGCGCCCATGGGCGGCACGCCGGCCGAGCCCATGGCCGGCATGGCGCCTGCGCCCGGGGACATGCCCGCCAGCGAGGGGCTCATGCCCGTGTTGGCGTAGGACATGTTCATGGAGGTGGCCGCCGCCGTCATGTTGGCCGTGCTGCTCATGGCCGACATGGTCATGTAGGTGTTCATGCTGTTCATGCCCAGCCCCGCGTTCATGTTGCTCACCGAGGAGTAGCCCTGCGGGGACAAGCGACAGCGGGCACGGGGATGGCGCGGGGCACAGCCCAGCCCAGCCCAGCCCAGCCCCAGCCGCGGGGCTCGGCGGAGGGCACGCCAGGAAAGGGTTAAATCCCGGCGCGGGGTGGTGGTGCTGGGTGGACGGGGGGGACGGGGGGGAGGTTGTTTTTCTTCTTCATGAAACCCGAATATATTTTGGGATCTATGTGAGAAAAAGACGCGGCGGCAGCGGGAGCGGCGGAGCCGTCCCGGGAAGCGGAGCAGCAGGAAAGGAAAGGGGAAGGGAAAGGGAAATATCCCAGCCCGGAGAAGGAAAAATGCCTGGAGGGGAGGAGGGAAAGACAGGGGAGAGTCGCCCGCGCCGCCACCCGCACCTCGGGACCCCCGCTCGCAGCGCCGAGCCGGTGCCGGAGTTAATCCCGGGGGGGTTTTGGGGGTCCCCGCTCCCTCCTTACCTCGGGCTCCCCGTAGTAGTTGCTCCAGTCCGTGTGCTCATGGCCTTCCATTTTCACCGCTCCCAGCATACTGGAAGTGGAGTGCATGGCAGTTTAAAATTTAACAGCCACAACAAACGACGGCGGAGAGCGACCCAAAAAAAAAAAAAAAAAAAAAAAAGCAAAGAAAATAAAAAAAAAAAGAAAAAAAAAAAAAGTCCCCAACCCTCCCTCCCCTCCGCCGGAGCCTCTGGAGGAGGAGGAAGAGGAGGGAGGGAGGAAGGGGGGGATGGAGCGGCGCTGGGGCTGGGGTGGGTTTGTTCCGCCGCCGCTCCTTGGGTGGGTTTTCGCAGCGCTCCGCGGCGAAGAGGCGCCCGGAGGCGACGGAGGAGCCGGAGGAGGAGGAGGAGGAGGAGGAGGGAGGAGGGAGGAAGAAGAGGAGGAGGAGGAAGAGGAGGACAAGTGCTGCAGTGACGTGGGTGCCCCAGTGATATAGCACGGAGCGGCCGGGCGAGCCTCCAATCCCCAGGTCCTCGGCTGCCCATTTGAATAATCAGCTCACACCTAGGCGGGAGCGGCTCCTCCGCGGCCCCGCGCACCTCGGCGCGCCTCCGCCACCGCCCCGCGCCCGGGGACAGCCTCCTGCTCCCGGGGGACACCGTTCCCACCTCTCCCTGCTCCCGGGGGACACCGTTCCCACCTCACCCTGCTCCCGGGGGACACTATTCCCATCCCGTCCTGCTCCCGGGGACACCGTTCCCATCCCGCTCCCCGTGCAGCCCCGACGGCAGCGGTTCCCCCGCAGCATTCCCGCTGGGATCAGCCCCTCTGGAGCGGCTGGGGGTCCCCCCGAGCTCCCCGCGCCCCTCCGCACCCACCTTCGCTCCCCGCGGCGAACGGGCCCGGGGCTCTGCCTGGCCGGCAGCTCGGGACGCGGCTCTTCCCGGCAGGAAAACCGGGACTGAACGGAGCAGGGAGAGCAGGGAAAGGGGCGGGCAGCGCCGGCGGGGCCGCGGGGGCCGGCCCTGTGCGGCTCCCGGTGAGACCCCGGTGCGGCTCCCGGTGAGATCCCCGTGCCGATCCTGCTGCAGATCCCGGTGCCGGTCCGGGTGCGGATCCCGGTGCGGGTCTTGGTGCAGATGCCGGTGCTGGTCCGGGTGCGGATCCCGGTGCAGATCCCAGTACGGGTCCGGGTGCGGGTCGGGATGTAGATCCCGGTGCAGATCCCGGTGAGATCCCGGTGCCGATCCTGGTGCAAATGCCGGTGAGATCCCGGTGCCGATCCCGGTGCCGATCCCGGTGCGGATGCCGGCGCTGGTCCGGGTGCGGGTCGGGATGCAGATCCCGGCGCAGGTCCCGGTGCGCTCCGTCGGGGCAGCGCCGCTGCCGGAGCTCCTGGGAGCGGGGAAAAGCAGGAAAGGAGGAAAAGAGGGAAAGAGGAAGGAAGGACAGACGAGTGACCAAAATCACCCCCCCGCGGGTCTAAATCCCCCCCCCACCGCGGTCCCGCCGGCGGGGGAGGACCGAGGGCGACAGGGAGGGACCGGGGGGCTTCCCCCCATTCCCACCGCCCCTTCCCAGTGCCCGCCCGGCTCCTCCGGGAGCATCCCGGCCGCTCCCGGGAAGTGTTCCATGAATTTCCACCTAGAGGAATTTTTTTTTTACCGTCGTAAAAAAAAAAAAAAAACAAAACCAAAAAAACCCGACCCAAGCCAACCGCAAACCCGATTTGTTTGTTTGATTATTTATTTATTCATCTATTTATTTAATTACTGATTTATTTATTTATTGAGCCGGCGCTCCCCAGAGGGGCTCCCCCTGCCCCACACCGCCCAGAGTTTTTAACCCCCCCAGAACCCCTTCAGGGTTCTTTCCCTGGGCTCCCAAAATCCCTCAGGATCCACGGCCAAAGGAAAACAACCCCGTCACCTCCTCCTATCGCGATACCGCCGCGACAGCCGCAGCCCGCCCCCCTCCCCGCCACCCCTTCCAGGCGTTTCCTGCCGGGATTTGGGGGGATTTGGGGGGCGGCCCGCAGGGAGACGCCCCCTCCCCAAGAGGGGGGACACCCCGAAAAGAGGGAGGGGCCGGGCGGGCCGCCCCGAGCGCGGTGGCGCGGCGCCCTCTGTCGCCTGCAGCGGCCGCGGGGGGACGGGGAGCGACACCCCGGGCACTCGGCTGGGGTCACCCCCGTGGGGTCACCCCCGTGGGGTCACCCCAGGCCCGCAGCCCCGGATCGCCCGTCCCGGCTGGCAGGAGGTGCTGGCGCACCCCAAGCGCTGAATCCCCGCTCCCCGCGTTTCCAGGGAGCTTTCTGCTCATCCAAAGGCTCGGGGAGCTGGGATTCTGGGAGGACGGGGTGAAATTCGGGCTGCGGCTGCTGGGCAAGGTCAACGATCGGGCTGTCCGCTGCTGACTGGATCCAGGCGTTTCGGGCCAGATCCCGCTGCCTTTCCATCCCCTTTCCCTCGGCCCACCAGGTTTGCTCCCATGGATTCCGGAGAGGCCGGGACGAGCTTCTCCCTGGGCAATTCCCACCTCGGGCCCGGGCCCCGCAGATGTTGGGGCAGATGTGAGCGCGTCTGGCACCTCGGCGTGAGGGGTGAAGGGAGGTGACGCCATCCCCGGCTCCCGCCTTTCCCAATTTCCTGCTTTTCCCTCTTTACCCGGCGCCGCTTCCCCGCTTTGGCTCCGCAGGACTTGGAATTTCGTCCCCACCAAAGGTGAAGATTTTCATCCAGGTGTGGACCGGGAGCTGCCCCGATTCCTTGGATTTGTGATCCTTGAGGACGTTCCTGCCGTCCCAGACACTTCAATCCCCTTCTCCCACAATTCCCCCAGCCGGCTCCATCCATGGAGCGCATCCCGGCGGGAATGGCGGTGCCCATCCCATCCCCGTGTGCCCACAGGGACAAGCACAGGCAGCGCATCCCGCTCCTCTCCTCAGACAAAGCCTTTGTCTCGGGAACACGAGGACACGGAGCAATTCCAACATTTGTATTCAGCAACGCGGGCCTGGAAAAGCGGCTGGATGTGGGAATCGGCTCCGGAGGCTCTGCTCCCGCGTCCGAGCACCTCCCGCTCCCTTCTCTCCTTCCACACAGATAAAATGAACCTCTCCTAAGGAGAACAAGCAGGAAAATCCGTGTTTTTCCCACAAAAAAGAACATTTTTGGGAATACCAGGACCGCTAAAAATGAATAATTTTCCGTGTCGCTTTATTTAAACGCTCACGGTCGGAACGAGCGCGTTCCCGGCCATCTCTGCCTGATTTCCTTCTCTTTAATATTTAACTAATATTTAATTTAAATTTAATTTTGAAATGATGCTCTTATTTGCATTGGGAGCCACGGCTGGGGGGGGGGCCGCTCCCGCTTCCCAAGGGATGGCCGGAGTCCGGACTGGCTTTTCCCGCCTCCATCCCTCGCTGCAACGCCGGTGCCCTCCCTCCGAGCCGGATAATTATTCCCCCTTCTGCTGATAATTATCATCATTAATTCAGGGTAATGAACTCTCCCAATTGTGCCGCTCCTCCAAAAGAAAAGCGGGATTGGGTTTTTCCCCTTGAACTCAGGAAATTGGGAGACGGTGGCTCCTGAAGAGCCGTCCTCCAGGAGGATTGTCGGAGACAAAAGGGATTTATTGAGGCCTTTCCCTGATAAGGCATGGAAATCATGGATGAATCAGTGCCTGGAAGCACTTCAGGAAGAGGTGGGAGATGGGATTGAGGCGGGAAGAGGGAATGATGAAGGAGGGAAGCTCCCATTGCTGCCTCTCACCGGGTTTATCCCAAATTTTTCCTGGAGGATCCATCTTTGGAAGGTCGAGAGCTCTGCTGGGTTGGGAGCATTCCCAGGAGTTTCCATTCCAACAACGGGAAGATGAGGATGAGGATGAGGAAGAGGATGAGGATGAGGATGAGGATGAGGATGAGGACAAGGATGAGGACGAGGATGAGGATGAGGATGAGGATGAGGATGGTTTTCATTCCTGAAGTTGGGGATTAAGCTCAACATTCCCACCAAAGCTCTCCAGGAAGAGCCGGCAGCACATCCCAAGGTCACATCCAGCACCAATCCGGGAACCCGCACCAGGTCCTGAGGTCCCACAACTTCCATATGTTGGGAAAAGCTCCTGGAAGGATCCGGATGGGGGCCACCAAAATTCCCTCTTTTTCCCCACCCAGAGAGCCTCAGCTCCGGAACAGGTGCCGGAATTCCGCAGGGAATTCCCACAATTACACCGGCCAATATTGACTCAACTGTTTGAGGAACTCTCCAACCGAGTCCCTCCTAATTAGATTCCACGTTAAATGGGGCTGCTTAATTCCGGGAAAGATTTTCCAAGGCCTTAGGAAGGCTAACAAAGGAAAAGCCGGGAGCATGCAAAAATTCCCCCTCTTTAATATCCCAAGGATATCCGTCCTTCCAGCTCTGGAATGGGACCCTTCAACCCCGGGATCTCAGGGGCAGGCTGGTTGGCTCCATCCACAGGGATTCCTGAGGATCCAGACAGTCGGGATACATCCCTAATTCTGGCCCTGGCACTCCCTGTTTCCACGCTCCTCCTTGCTCTGTAATTATCCGATGAAGGGAAGGAGCCTCTGGAATCAAATAAAACCCTGGAAAAGCCCGATGGGAATCGAGCCCCACGGCCGGGAATGGGGCGCGGGTGGCAGTTATCCCCATGGGAATATTCCCGGGAATATTCCGAACGCTCCCTGGGGACAAGGCCGGCCTGAGGCCGGGGATCCTGGCGTGGTGGGATGGGATCACAGCGGGAACGGGCAGAACCCCCTTGGAAGAGGCCTCTGGAAAAGCTCCGGAGCAAAATCAACAGAGGGCATCTGCCAGCTGTTTGCCGTGGGCCACGTGACGCCCATTCCCGGCTTTCCAGCAGCACGTTTTGCTGGATAAACAAGATGCGCAGGCATCCGGAATGACGGCCGGAGGAGCCGGCCGGCCGCGGAAAACCGGGAGCGAACGGATCCGTGCCCAGCTCCCACGGCACGGCCAGAAGGATGAGCCCAGGGAGATGCCCAGACGGAGAAAGGAGGGGAAGAAAGTCTTCCCCCCATCCCGGGAAAATCCGGCCGTGGATGTTTTCTCCCAGCAGGCGGGGGAGTTTTCACCCGGCTGAAATATCCAGGTTTTGGGTTCATCCCGGGAAATATTTTTGATGTTTAATGATCAGTTGCTGAAAACCGAAATGTCCTTGGGCTCCCAAGAAGAAAACAAACAGGAAGAAAATGGAACCTGGAGCCTCCTCCCAAAACCCTGGGATTTAACAGCTCCCTGTTATTTCCCAACAAAACCCCGGCGCTGCTGGAGCGCTTCCAGCCTGGCTGAGGTGCTCCGGCTCCCACCGGGAATCGGCCGCCCAGGGAGGGGGATGGGTGACCCCGGGGAGGGCCCAGCACATTATCCAAGGAGCAGAATTAAGGGACCCGATTCCCAAATTCCCCATATTCCAAAATCCCCAAATCTCCTCCGTACGGGTGGAGACGGGCCCGGTCCCACCGGCCCCAGCCTTTTGGGATTGCCGGGATTTGGTGCCGGAGCAGGGAGACAGGAGCTTTCTCAGCACTCCGGGAGGCTGCTTTTCCAAGGAGATCCATCGGAGACAGCCTCTCCGAGGATTCTGACGGACATTTATAGCCCTGTGAGTCATTCCCGGCCTTGTTTAAACCAGTTAGACCTGGCCAAGACCTTGAAAATAGCTCCATTTATCCCGAGCAGCTCCATTCCCGCGCTCCGGGTATAAATAGCCGACGGAGCCTCTCCGAGCTCGGCACCGCTCATTCCGTGTCACCCCCCATGTCCCCTCCTGGCAAGCCTGCTGCCAAGGGCACCCCGTTTTCCCGGGAATGAGGTGTCCCCGGCAAAAGAGCCGGAGCGGAGACCTCCGCTTCCAAGAAAACCACGGGAGCTTGGGATCGGGCCCCGTCTGGGAGGCTGCGGTTCCGTGACCACTAATAGCAGGCCAGGATCACCCCATAAATCTGCTCGGGGTCGGCACAATCCCGGTGCTGTCCCTCGGGACGAGGGAGCGGCGGCGCCGCGGTGGCAGCTGGATCACGGTGGGAATTTCGGAGCCGCCCCATCCCAGTGCCGCCCCGCAGGTCGCTGCCACCTGCGAGGATATTTTTGTTCCGTTTCTGCTCTTTTCCAGGGGGGAAAAAATTCCATTTCAGCTCGGGCTTTAAAATCCGGGGAAGCTTTGACTGCGGGATCGGCTTCTTTTTGCCAGACAAGGGGAAATCCTTTGTTTCCGCTGGAAAAAATAAAGATTTTCTGATGGAAAAACGGCCTCGAGTTGAGGAGGAGCTTTTGGCACCTGCTCCAGCCCTGGAAAAGCTGGAAAACGGGGAATTTCAGGCTGCCTGTCCTGAGTGGGATGAGGGCACAGCTCATCCCAGCCAGGCTGGCTCCCACGGCCAGAATCCAGAATATTTCCAAGACTTTTTGCCCCTAAAAAAGAGCCAGCGATTCCCTCCTGGTAAAATCAGAATTCCTGTGCCCCTGGGGCCTCGTCCCCTGGGCTGGTGGCCCAAGGAAGGCAGGTGAATCCAGAGCCTTTGGATCCTAAATCCTGCGGGCTTGGGCTGCTGCATCCAGGGATTTTGGCCCTTGAAATCCGGTGGGTTTGGTTACTAAATCCAGTGCCTTTGGACTGGTAAATCCAGTGATTTTGGACTGCTAAATCCAGTGGTTTCGGCAACTAAATCCCATGCCTTTGGCCTCTTAAATCCAATGTTTTAGGGGCTAATGAATCCAATGGTTTTGGAGTGCCAAATCCAGTGTCTTTGGCCTCCTAAATCCAATGGTTTTGGGCTCCTAAATCCAATTATTTGGGCAATGAAATCCAATGGTTTTTGACCTCCAAAATCCAATTGTTTGGGGCTCCTAAATCCAATGGTTCTGGCCTCCTAAATCCAATGGTTCTGGGCTGTTTAATCCAATGGTTCTGGCCTGTTTAATCCAGAGCTTTTGGCCTCCTAAATCCAACATTTTTGGGGCTACTGGATCCAAGGATTTTTGGCTTCCCAAATCCAATGTTTTTAGGGCCACTGAGCCCAGCACCCTCAGGCTGTTAAATCCAGCGCATTTCCAGGGAAGAGCCGTTCTGCAGAGGGCTGGAAAAGCTCCGTGATGGCAGCAGCTCCAAACCTCTCTCCCCCCACCTCGCTCCGATTTTTTTTCTTTTTTTTTTTTTAATTTTTTTTCCCCCTCTCCGAGGAAACAGTGCCCAAATCAACACCCGCCCCAGGAACGGTTTTCCGCAGATCGGACGGCACTCGCCGCTGGAAAAACTTCCAATCAGCTGCATTCCCGAGCTGGGCTTATTTTTCACAGTTTTCTGAGTGCGTTTTGTTTTGGTGCCAGAGTAAAGAGCTGCAGGGACAGGCTCCAGCCCGAGCTGCTGCAGCAGCATCCTCGCCGGGTTTTGGGACGGAGAGCAGGGTTTCGGAGCTTGGATTTGGGGAAGGAGAGCATCCTCCACTCGGGAAAGGACAGTTTGTTATCCCTCTCCGTCCCAAAACTGGGATACGGAGCTGAGATTGGGAGGGAAACCGCCCTCTCCCCCAGAAAGCTGCCTCCGGCTGTCCTGCGGCTCCGGCTGTTTTGCAGCTTCCCAATCCCTTTTCCAGAGGGTGGAACAACCTTAACCAGAGCTTTTTAAAGCTCTCCCACCTTTGCCTCTCTCTTCCTCCGGCTTGGTGTCCCGGCGGCGGCAGAACAAGACGGCTACAGAGGCCGCTGGAAGCTGGAATACACTGGGAGGCTTTTTTTTTTTTTCCTTTTTTTTTTTTTCCCTTGGAAAATATTTCCCTGCCGCAGGCTGCGGTGACAGCAAACATTCCTGCCGGGGCTGGCGCGGGGAGGCATCACCCCGCGGGATGGGGCTCCCGGGGCGGCTCCCGCCCTCCCCAGCCCAGGGTGCCATCCCCTTCCCCGGGGATCCGCACAAAGGCTTTTTGTGCCTCGGGCTTGTTTTTCCAGGGGGGGAAAAGAGGAGCTGGCCCGGCCCCCCGGGAATATCCAGGGGAGCCCTGGCCGCTCGGTGTGCCCTCGGCTCAGCGGGAAAAAGGGAGGATTGTTAAAATAAAACACAGCTCGGATCCGGAGCGGGGCAGGCAGGGCGGCGGTCGTGAATCAACAGAGCTGCTGCTATTTCCAGCTTTTTTTGGGAGCAGGGATAGAGCCCCCCCCCCTTCTCCGGGCCAGGTGTGCGCCGAGGGATTTTGGGAGCCGCCGCGGGAATGGTGGCACGTGGCACACACGTGGGTCCGGTCCTTCCGTGAGCTTCCACGGGCAATTCCAGCCCTGTGGGAGAAAAGCCAAGGGGCAGAGCGCCCCGGGATATCCGTAAGGTTGGAATTTCTAAATTTTTAAATTTTTTTTTATGAATTTCATGGAATTCCACGGTGGATTGGAAGGGAGCTTAAAGCTCATCCCGTCCCATCCATGGGAAGGACATGGAACACCTTCCACCATCCCAGCTCCTTCCATCCTGGCCTCGGAGCCTCCCAGGGATAGGGCAGCCCCAGCTCCTCTGGGAAATCTGTTCCAGGGCCTCATCACCCTCCCAGGGAAGGATTTTTTCCCCCTCATATCCAACCCGGATCCACCCTTCTCCAGCTTCTCCCCCTTCTCCTCTCGCTCCTCGCCAAAACTCCGAAATGGTCATGGAGAGGAGATGTCCCCAAATCCCAGGAGCTCTGCCGGTACCGATCCAGCGGGCCCACAGCCGGAGCTCCCGGTTTTCCTTCTCCTTTACAGCCGGGAAAAGCCATTCCCTGGGGCCATGCGGTGACTCCAGTCCCACCCAGCCCTCATCCCATCGGGAAGAGGCGAGGGCTCCGCTTATCTGCAGGAGCAGCCTCCCTGTCTCCATTCCCAACCTTTCCAGCCCCATTTTCCAGCTGATTCAATCTCTGCCGAGGAGCCAGAGCTCCCCACCGGGAATGTAAATCCACTCTGGAGAGGAGCCGGGAGCCCTGCGCGGCTCATCAGCCCCGGCTCCACCTGGGAATGCCGCGGCCGCTCCTTATCTCCAGAGATAGCGCTGGGGATGTGCCGGGAGTGTCCTCATCCACCGGGATTCACCTGATGGAGCGCCGGGATTCTGCTTTATCCTGTGGCCTTTATCCCGGCTCTCACTGGGAGGGTGCAGGCACATCCCAGCTTCCAGGGCCAGGGGGCCAGAGCATCCCCATTCCCGCAGCGAGCATCCCAATTTCCCCAGGGAACATCCCAATTCCCACAGCGAGCATCCCAGTTTCCCAAGTAAGCATCCCAATTTCACCACGGAATACCCCGATTTCCCCAGGGAGCATCCCAATTCCCATAGAAAACATCCCAGTTTCCCAAGTGAGCATCCCGATTTCCCCACGGAATACCCCGATTTCCCCAGGGAGCATCCCAATTCCCATAGAAAACATCCCAGTTTCCCCAGTGAGTATCCCAACTTTCACTGGAGCACACAACTTTCACTCCCGCCCCTCTTCCCCCTCGGCTTCCATCACAAAAGAGCCCCTAACAGGATAACATTCCCAATCCACAGGCACCATCCCCGCCCCCTGGGGCATCCCTGCATCCCGAACTTCCACCCCGCTCCCCCCTCCTTTTAGGCTCGGCGCGGTGGGGGGGTTGTTTCCCACCGCTTTTCCCAGCTGCCTGGGAAATCGGGATGCGGCCGTGACCCCCCCGCGCGCCAATCCCGATCCCTGCTCCCATTAACACCTCATCAGCTCCCGGGGATCCCGGCAAACACCGGCCGCTGTCCGAGGAAATCCGCGGGCCTTGTGATGCAGGGCCCCCGGGGCGGGGGGAGGATGAGGAGCGGGAGATTTCCTGGCGCTCGGATGCGCAGCTGCTCCCGAGGCCGGCAAACAGCACCTGGGAGCGCGGGGAAGGCAGGATGTGGATTCAGGAAGCATCCCTGCATCCCGCTGCTCCATGGAGATGCTAACGGGCTCCCCATTATCCCGGCTTCCCCGGGATTTGGGATTGGGAGCGGCGCGGGGGGCTCGGCCGGCGGCCGGCCTTGGGAAGGGAGGGCAGGAGAGATCCAGGATTTATTCCTGCGGTCGGGAGCAGGCGCTGACAAACGGCCGCCGCTCCTTTGTTGGGAATGCTGGGAGATAAAGCAGCCTGGCAGCTCCCGGGAGGTCAGGGCTGGGAATTCAGCACGCTCATCCATCCTTCCTCACCGGGAATGGCACAACATTCCCGAGGAAACATCGGCTGGAGCAGCGGGAATGGGGAGAGGCGGCCCCAGACGCATCCCGAAGGATTCCATGGCTCCCATCCGCTCCCGCTTCCCTGCCCCGTCACCTGTGGGGCCTCCCAGAAAATCCTGATCCGCAGGGACCCGCTCCTGGACAGCCCAGAATTCCACCCTCTGCCTGGAGGCCTTTTCCAAACATTCCCGAACAGGATTTACCTGTGGGAAAAAGCCCCCCAAAAATGGGATTTTGGGCAGGGAATGTCGGTGCCAAGGGCGTGTCCATGGAGCGTGGGACACACTTCCCATGCCGAGCTCCAGAAAATCCCCATGGAATTTCATATCCCGCTGTGCCCGAGCCCGTCCTGAATGGAAAACTTTGGGAAAGGGGAATCAAAGCTCAGGCTGGCCAGAGTGGGATGCTCAGAGTCCCTCAGGATCGGTCCCCGATGGAGCTCGGGATGGGAGCCAGTGGCATAATTCCCATCCTTCCTATCATTCCCATCATTTCTATCATTCCCATCATTCCCATCCTTCCCTAGGGATGTGGGTATTGCTGGCTCCCCCTCGGGCTTTATCCAGAGGGAGACATGGAATCTCCAAAGGGAAAATCAATCCATTGGGAAGCAAATTGGGAGCAATCCCAGTTATCTCCCAGCGGGCTCCGGCTGATTGATGAAATCAGGGATAATCCCACACTCTGGGCGGATAACGCTTTCCCAATCCCTCAGAACCAGCTCCCACTGCTGGATGCTCCAGGCTGGAATTTCAGCCAAACTCGTTCCAAGAGCAGGTGGATTTTGGGAAGAGCCAGGGGGAGCTCGGTGGATCCCATGGGGAGGCAGGGATGGGAGTCCTGGGATGGGAATGATGGGATGGGAACACGTCAGGGATGGGAATCCTGGGATGGGAATACAGCAGGGATGGGAATGCTGGGATGGGAACACGTCAGGGATGGGAATCCTGGGATGGGAATACAGCAGGGATGGGAATGCTGGGATGGGAACACGTCAGGGGTGGGAATGCTGGGATGGGAACACATCAGGGATGGGAATGCTGGGATGGGAACACGGCAGGGGTAGGAACACTGTCGGGATCAGCCCCATCCCTCCCTGCTCCCAGAAGGAATTGTGTCATTCCAGGTGCTGACGTCAGCAGGGAGCTCTGCCCTGCGGCTCCAAGGACAAGGCAGATCCCAAGGCGCATCCCAAGGGTTTCCCACCCTATCCCAGCCTCCTCCTGCCGCCTTTCCCCACGGGAAGAGCAGCTCCAGGCTTGGAAAACCCAAATTCCATCCATCCCAAATCCTCGGGGATTCCCCGGCACGGATGAGCGGAGCCCAGACTCCAGCTCAAGCTGGGCCCTTCCCTAAGGATCGTTTGCCAGGAGCTTCCCAGGTTTCCATTTCAAATATCCAGGAATATTCCCCAGCCCCAGGATCCAATGTTTCAGGAATAAACGGAAGCAAAGCATCACTTTTTGAAGGAAAACCGCAGAATCCCAGCGCAGAGACAGCCGGGAATGTCCACCCATTCCCCCAGCACATTCCCAAGCTTTACATCCCTCCGGGAACTGGGATACCTGGGTGGCTCTGCCAGCACTTCCCAACCTTTTCCACGAGGAATTTTCCCCTAAAATCCATGGAAAAGAGAAGGGTGTGCCCCTCCCCTCCCTTAGACGTGGCCACACCTCCCCCACCACCCCCAGTTTCGCTTGCCAAGGATTCATCCCAGAAAAAGAGAATCGTTCCCTTCCCAGCATTCCCGTTATCCCAGAATTCCGGGGCCGCCTGGGCAGGCAGGAGCCGCCACCGGCCGTGTTTGACTGAAATAATTTTATTTGAACACAATTCCCTGTTTCAACACTTTTAAGGAGCAGGGGGTTATTTAAGATGGATTCAGTTTTAATCAGTTTAATGGGATTTTCTGGCTTTTCATGGAAGCGCTTCCAAATGGTCCTGATTAACTTTTCCGAATCAATACGCTTAAGGGCAAAGCATACAATTATCCCGGCAAATGAGCTCCATGCCGGAGCTCCGCCCCAGATCCGGCCCTGGATCCTCTTTCCCAGCTCATATTCCATGAGGAAAATGGGTGATGCCCCATGGATCCCTTTCCCAACTCATATTCCATATGGAAAAGGGGCAGCACCCCATGGATCTCTTTCCCAACTTGTATTCCATGAGGAAAAGCAACAGTGCCCAATGGATCCGTATCCCAATTCATATTCCCTGAGGAAAAGGGAGGATCAGCCCCATGGATCCCTCTCCCAGCTCGTATTCCATGAGGAAAATGGAGGATCAGCCCCAGCTCCTCTTTCCCAGCCCACATTCCCTGAGGAAAAGGAGCACCACAAGCCCTGGAATTCCAGAGGAAAACCTCTGGCTCCTGCCTTGCCTTCCCCACCCCAGTTTTTAACTCCAACACGTTCAAATCCCCCAAAGTGCCCAAATTCCTGGAAAAGCTGGGTTGGGATCGGCGCTGGCACTGGGATAACCTCAAACGGGATCGCGTATTCCCGTTATCCCAACCCAACGTGGGACCGCATCCGCCTCCCATCCGTGCACGGATCCCATCCTGCTTCCCATTTATTCCTGCAGGATCCAGCATCCCCGGCTTTTGGCAAGGCACAGCATTTTTCCCAACTTCCTGAGGTGCAGGATTCTTTGGGAAATGTCAGAGTTCCCGGCGGATTAAGCGGGAGCCGGAGCAAACAGGAATGACATTATTGTAATTCCTGCTGTGTAATTCCTCCTTTTCCTGCAGTATCACAGCTCCCATCCCCAAATCCCACTCTGTGCAACGTCCTTCCCATTCCCTGCTCCCAGGTTTTGATTTAGTCATCCCATGGATAAAAGCAAAGAGGAGAAAAAGAGGATTTCCTTCCTTTTCCTTCCTTTTCCTTCCTTTTCCTTCATTTTCCTTCCTTTTCCTTCCTTTTCCTTCCTTTTCCTTCCTTTTCCCTCCTTTTCCTTCCTTTTCCTTCCTTTTCCCCTCCTTTCTCCTTTCCTTTCTTCCTTGAATTCAGGTGAACTCACACCCCATTGAAATTCCAGGTTTTTTTAAGTATCTTTTTGGGGAAGCATTCCCAAATTTCCCCAGCATCTCCTGCATTATCACAGGACTCCGCAGCAGCAATTCCCAGCTCATTCCCAGCCGTGGGATACAACGAATGTGGAATTGATATCCACATGGAAAAGTCAGGCCCCTGGGCATAGCCAGGATCATCCAATCCCTAAAATCCAGCTGCTCCGGGAGCAGGGAACAACCCCTGCCAGGAAAACGTGGATTCGCTGCTTTTTTTTTTGAATTCTGGCTCCTTCCAGGACATTCCCAGCTTCCCTTTGGGGTTTATCCCTCTCCTTGCCCCACCCGCTGCTCCGATCCCCGAAACCAGCAGCAAATCCACCTTTTCCTGCTTTTTCAGTGGGATCCCAGCGGATTCCACAGGGATGGGATCCGTCCCTCACCTTCCCTCTTCCCACCGGGATCCCGTTCGGGCCTTGCAGGAAGCGCAGCCCGGGGAATCCAGAACCTCGGGAATCGCCGCCCTTCCCGAGCCTCCGGGGGAGGATGAGCACGGGGATCCGGGAGGGAAACACTGAATCCCATGGGATTTCCAACTGGAGGGATTCTGGGAAGGGATTGGGAGCGCCGGGACATTCCCTTGGGAATGTCGCTCCAGCCCCGTTTGCAGCAGGGAATTCTTTCCCACCCCGCCGGTGCAGGGGCAAAGCCGAGCGGGAAAAGCCGGATTTAAGGGAAAACCACTCCTGGAAAAGCGGGAAAACCGTGGAAGGAGACACCTAGGAGCTGCTGCCGGGAAGAGGAATCGATTTTCCACGTTTTCCAGAGGTTTTCCCAGCTGTTTGCAAACGGGTTTGAAGCGGCCGCGGTGCCAGGATTTGGGAAGAGCGGGGTGGGGGAATTTCCTCATGGGACGGGAATCTGGGATTCCCAGGAAAAGCCTCTCCTCCCCTCGGGAGCGATGCAGCTGCGGGAACGGCTGGAAAAGGGGACAATCCATGGATTTGAGCGGGAAAAGAAATCCAGACCCGAACGAAAAGAGGGAGCAGCTTCCCAGTGAGGTATCCAAGATTTCCAGGTGTTCCAGCCCATCCATCCCAGTATCCCCATCCCGACTCTGGGAGCACGGGAAACTTCCCGGCTCCCTGATTTCCTCCCTCTGGAGCTGCTCCAGCTTTTCTATTTCTGGACTCCATTCATCCCCGGCCGTCTTTCCATAAAAATTCCCGGTGCCTCCGTCCTGGCAGCCGGGAAAACCTCCAGGAGCCCATAGGAAGCGGCAAAGCCTCCGGATCCAGAGCTCCAAAATTATTATGGAATGAGGGAGCGGGGAGGTGATGTCAGCCTGGATTTCAGGTGGATAATGCATCCCTCTGTCCCGGCTCCCTCCTGCTCTTCCCGAAAATTCACCACAACCACGGAGTGAGAAACTTGGGAATATTCAGGGATTTCACAGGGAGCTGCTGCTGCCTTCCCTCTATTCTGTATTCCCGGGTTTTTCCCTTTCCAGTGGTTTTGGGATACAGAGCTCCCGGCAAGGAGAACCACACGTTATTCCCAGCCCAGATTCCCACGGAATTTGCTTCCCAGCACTCCTTCGGTGTTTCCAAGTGGGAAATCCAAGCTCATCTGTGGCCATTGTATCCAGTGGGATTCAGGAGAATTCCAGGTGCCATTTCCATGTCCATCAGCATTTCCCACCCCACCAAACCAGGGGGAATTTTTCCAGCAGATTTATGGAAAAGAGCCACAGGGAATTGCCCCATGGTCCCCAAATTCCTCGGGAGCTGAGTAGGCTGGGAGCAGGCTGGAGGATAATTCATGGAATGGGAAGAGCCACCGGAGCTTCCCCGCATTCCTTGGCCATGGCCCCATCCCAAAGCAGGGCTGGATCCACTCCTCATCCTGGCCCACATTCCCGGGATCCCCCAGCTCCGGGAC
>NC_031770.1:899331-902537 GCF_001522545.3 Parus major
ATCCCAATCCCCATTCCCACATCCCAATCCCCATCCCCACATCCCAATCCCCATTCCCACATCCCAATCCCCATCCCAATCCCCCATCCCCACATCCCGGTCCCCATCCCAGCAGGAATTCTTTGCAGGAGCAGACACAGGAGCATTGAGCGGGGCCTGGAATGCGGCGGCGGCTGCCAGAGCCCAGGAGCTCCCGGGAAAAGCGCCAGGCCGGGAATAAGGAGCTGCAGTGTGGATCCCAGACTGGATAAACACATCCCAGCTCCCGGCTGGCATCGGGAATGAGGCCCTGACCTCCGGCTCCACTTCCCGCCGGGATAACACCGCCTGCTCTCCCACCGGGAAAGGGAAACCGAGGCTTTTCCACGTTTTCCGCAGAGAAAACAACAGGGAAACACCCCAGGGAGCAGCCACGGATCCACGGAAGTGACACCCGGCATCCAAACACCATCCAAATTCCGGGCTTTCCGAATTTTTGGGTGGATATTCACTTTATAAACTCCCAAAACGGATAAATCCCTTTTGTTGTTGTTGTTGGGGTTTTTCCCCCTCATCATTCATCCCGGGATCCTCCCAAAAGATTTCTCCAATATATTCACTGGAGAAATTTTTGGGAATTCCTTTACATCCCAAAAAAATTTCCTGATTCTTTTCCCTCCCAAGCCCGGGGAGGAGCAGAAAGCTCCGAGTTAAGAGGGGGGAAAGCCCGGGAAGTTTTAAGTTTTGTTTCCCGGAAGACGAGGTCAGCTTTTGGCTGTTCCCGATCCAGCTTTTCCCAGAATTCCCGAAAATAAAAGGGGTTTAAAGAGGGGAAAAAAAAAAAATAAAAAAAATTCAAAATTGGCTTTTCTGGAATTTGGGAAGAATCCTATTCCCACAGTTCCTGTCTTTCCTGGGAATGCCTTGGAGATTTTAATCGGCGTTTAAAAAAATATTCCGAAGTGTATTTCCAAGCATCCCAAATCCCAGGATTTGGCGGCTCCCAGGAGAGGGCAGCAAATCCCCACATTTCGGGCTTTCCTCGGGAAAATCGGGAAGGAGCGGGAAGGGCGGGGGGAGGCGGGGAAATTTGGGAGCAGCCCATGGAAGTGGGGCTGGAACACCGTGTCCTTCAGGATCCCTTCCAAATATTCCGGGATTGTGCGGAATTCCTGGATCCCGAATTGCTGGGAAGATGCGAGGGGTGGAAAAGGGATTCCATAGGGGATTTAACTGGAAAAGGGGAGCGGGACCCTTTTAACGGGAATTCCTCCAGGAAAATCCCACCCCGCTCAGGGGTTCATCAATTCCCAGCATCCACAGGCTCCTCGCCACTTTTCCCGCTTTTCCCAAGTCCTCGGTGTGGATTTGGGATCCAGCCCCGGCGGGGGAGCGGGACAGGGATCCCTGGACAGGGAAAATGGGAATGAAGAGGAAAATTAACTGGATTCCAGGATAAGGAGAGAGCAGAACGATTCCCTTGGACACCGGGAAAACCACATCCCACTAAATCCCAGGATGCTTTCCTTGGAATTCCTTGGCTTAGAGGCTCCCTACAAACCCCGGGTCTTAAAACCCCAGAACTGCTGATCCCAAGATCCACAGATTCCTTGGGATGCGCCCAGCAAATCCCGCTTTTCCCTCGGCATCAGAGCAGGCTCCGAGATCCGGGATCAGGGGCGGTTCCTGAGGGTGGGATTGAGGAGAATCCCAGGATTTTTAGGGGTTGGGCTCTACTGGGGATATCCCAGGATTTCACGGATGCTCCTGGAACGGGAAGAAAGCCGAAGCTTCCTGATCAGAGCATCCTTATCCCACGGCGAGGCTCCAAAACACCTGGAATTGTCCCCCTGGAGCCAAGGTTATTCCCGCTCCTCCCGAGCCAGAGTTTTCCATGGAATTCTGGGATCAAATCCACGGTGGAGTTTCCTCCTTGGCAGCAAAGGGGCCTGCAAAGGTTTCCTGTTGCTCCGGGAGGTGCAGGGGCCCATGGAAGCTGCGGCCGCTTCCATTGTTTAATTCCATGTTTTCCGGTCTCCGGCTGTGCCGGGAACGCCCGGAGCTCCTGGGCTGGCACCCGGGGATTTCTGTAACAGCACAGCGGGATCCCGCTCTCCTCCGTCCCCCTGGAACACCCCATGGAATCGGGGGGGATGGGGTGCCAGCATTCCCCGGATATTGCCAGCGGGATCAGCGCCAGCTGCACCATTAACCACGGCCGTGGATTTCAGCAGCCAGGAGAAAATCCACCTGTTTTCCCAGGATTTCCAAGCCCGTTCCCAGGAGTATCAGATGGATCTTTATCCCTATTCTCATCCCGGCAGTGGGGCCACAAATGGGCTCCTTCAGCCGGCTCCAAATTCCCAGAAATTCCCGGTGCTGGGATTTGGGGATGTCTGAGGCAATGAGCTCCACCACTTCCCGGCCAGGGTTGGGATAAACGGGATAAGGAGCAGCTGAGGGAGAAGGGAATGTTGGAAAAAAGGAGGATCGGGGGGGGGAATCTCGTTCCCTACAGCTCTGTGAGGGGAATTAGATGGGAATTGGGCTCTGCTCCCAGGGAATAAAAGTCGGGATGAGAGGGAAGGGCCTCAGGGGAGGCTGAGGTTGGATATCAGGAACATTCCTCTCCCGGGGCAGTGGTGGACTCCTGATTCCAGGAGGGATTTAAATCCATGTGGATGAGGCACTGGGGGGACCTGGATCAGTGCTGGATTCACCATCGGATTCCGTGATTTTAGAGGGCTTTTCCAACCTCGGGGGGCTCCCTCATTCCTACTGCCGTTTGGTTCCACCATTCCGTGATTCCATGATCCTGTGATCCCACAATTCCATGATTCCATGGCCTGGGCTGAGCTGTTGCCAGGGATAAGATTCCCTGGATCCCTCTCATCCAAAAAAATCCCCACAAAACCCAAACCCAGCAACTGATTTCCAACAAAGGAACGAAATGGAGGGAATTTCTTCCCATTTTCACTCCTTTCACCCCAATTCCAGCAGAGCCGCCAATCCGGGCTGGAATTCCCGGTGGGTCTGGACGTGGGGCTGCTCCTCACCTCTCCATGCCCGGGATCCCGGGATGCGGCGCCGCAGGGAAGGGGCTCCAGCGGGAAGGAGCCGGGGCCCTGCGGCGCTGGGAAGGAGCGCGGGGAAGGCGGGAATGCGCGGCAGGAATGCGGGATGAGGGATGCGTTGCCGAGGCAACCATTCCTTCTCCATCTCCCGCC
>NC_031770.1:903958-981882 GCF_001522545.3 Parus major
GCGGAGATCGCGGGCATGGTGGTCCTGCAGTGCGTCTACGGCCTGGTGTGCCTGCTGGGGCTGCTGGGCAACGCGCTGGTCATCTTCGTCATCCTGCGCTACGCCAAGATGAAGACGGCCACCAACATCTACCTGCTCAACCTGGCCATCGCCGACGAGCTCTTCATGCTCAGCGCGCCCTTCGTGGCCACGGCGGCGGCGCTGCGGCGCTGGCCCTTCGGCCGCGCGCTCTGCCGGACCGTGCTGGGCGTGGACGGCCTCAACATGTTCAGCAGCGTCTTCTGTCTGACCGTGCTCAGCCTGGACCGCTACATCGCCGTGGTGCACCCGCTGCGTGCCGCCTCCTACCGCCGCCCGCGCGTGGCCAAGCTGGTCAACGGCGGCGTGTGGCTGCTGGCGCTGCTGGTGGCCTCGCCCATCCCGGTGTTCGCCGGCACCGCCGTCACCCGCGACGGCCGCGCCGTGGCCTGCGACCTGCTCTGGCCCAGCCCGGCGTGGGCGGCCGCCTTCGTGGTGTACAGCAGCGCGCTGGGCTTTGTGCTGCCCGTGGTGGCCATGGCGCTGTGTTACCTGCTGCTGGCCGGCAAGATGCGCGCCGTGGCGCAGGGCGTGGGCTGGCGGCAGCGGCGGCGCTCCGAGGGCAAGCTGACGCGGCTGGTGGTCACCGTGGTGGCCATGTTCGTGGTGTGCTGGCTGCCCTTCTACGTGGTGCAGCTGCTGGAGCTGCTGCTGCCCGGCCGGCTGGACGCCAGCGCGCACAACGCCTCGCTGCTGCTCAGCTACTCCAACAGCTGCGCCAACCCCATCCTCTACGGATTGCTCTCCGAGAATTTCCGCAGCTCCTTCCAGGGCGTGCTGCGCCGCTGCCGCGCCGCCGGCCTGTGCTGCTGCCGAGGCGCCGACAGCGAGCCGGGGGACAGCGAGGACGAGGAGGAGCCCCTGGATTACCGCGCCGCGCCCCGCGGCGACGCCAAGGGCTGCGCGTGTCCCCCCCTGCCCTGCCAGCAGCACCCCCTGCGCCCCCAGCCCTGCTGCGCGCCCGGGGCCCTCCTCCCCAAAACCACCCCCTTCTAGGGGAGCCCGGGGGCCGGGCCGAAAGGGGATCCCGGACGGAGAGAACCCGCCGGGCCGGGGCCCGGTCGCGCCGCGCCGCTCTCCGAAATAAAAAGCCATAAGACTGGCCTGGGACGGAGCGAGTTCCGTGGATTGAGGAGTGGTTATTGCCGCGATTCCGGCAGCTGGGAGCCTCCACCCGGCGTGGGGAGGATCCCAAAACGTTCCGGAGAGTGAGGACCCCATGATTAATAAACGATGCGTTCCCGTTGCTTCCTGGGAGACGAGGAGACACACCGGGGAAAATCCCAAGGGCCGTCAGCTCTGCTGAGTCCCCAGCAAAATGAAACCCCGTGGAACACAACCCCCCTCCCCAAAATTCCCAGGATTTTAGCACGCCCCGGACCAAACTTCCACCAAAACAAACCAAACCAGGAGAACCGGGTTTTGGTGGGCTCAGAAGGCCGGGGTGAGGAACAGCGCGTGGGGGCAGCGTGGAACGAGCCACCTGCAGCTCATTTGGGGTTTAACTTTGCCCTTGGAATGCTGTCCATTATTTATGTCTCATTCCTTCCTTTTTAATCCCACTGGGGAAGTAACCAGCCCTGAACGCTCCGGGGTTTTCCTGGATTCCCGCAGGAATTTTTGGGAAGGGGAGAAAGAACATTCCCTGAGCAGTTCCTCTAAACCAGACTGGCAAAGCTTTATTGGTGCCCACACGGAATCTCCACGAGACAATTCCATCTGACAGGGTAAAATTCCAACAAATAAATAAGGATTTACAAACGGCCCCGGGGCGAGGGGGTGAGGATAAAACAGGGAGTGCCGGGAATTCGCGGGACTCCGACACCATGAGGGAGGAATTCGTGATAAAACTCCGAAGTGGGAATTTGAGATTAGGAGGGAGGAGGAGATTTTTGGGGGTGTGGTGGCAAAACCTCGGATCCACCCAGGAACGAGCTGGGGTTTGAGCTGGATAAGGAGGAAAGGTCCACGGGGAGCAGATCCTGCAGGTGGGATGGTGCCTCTTAGCAAGGTCTTTCCTCTCTCCAACCTCATCCTTCCTTTCCCTTCCTTTTTCCTTGGATATTTTCCCAAGTGACGCCTTTCTATTTTGTTATCTCTTTCTGGATAGTCAGGGATAATTATGGAGAATCGCAACAGCTCCCTCCTTCCCACTGCAGCCAAACTGTCCTAAAATAAACCTGGCACATCCACGGATTTCCAGCCCTCGCTCCATGTGGTTTCGCTTCAATCCATCCCAAGGGATCCATGGACGGGACCCTCGGCTCCCCGGCCTTCGGGATAACGACCCCGTAGGAAAACTGCGATTCTTGCAACGCCTGTGTTTGATTTTCCTGGGATTTTGCAGCCGAGGTTTAGCGTTCCGGGGAGGGGGGGATGCTGCCTGCTGGGAAGTCTGCAGGGTGGGAAGGGGGAATGTGGGGGAACAGAACCACCCCCAGCCCGGCTCTGACCCCAAGGCTTCCGAGACTCCCGGGATAACATTTCACCGGCACGGAGCTGCCAAGGGCGGCCGGAGCAGGACCCCCTCTGGCTCCCCAGGGAAGGATGGATCTGGAAAACCAGATCCTTATCCCGAATTCCACCCCCCAGCCCAGCCCGCGGCTGGGAATGAGGATCCCGCCCCGCGGGAATGTTTTGCTTTGGGACAGAGTCAGCCCTGCGGGAGGGAACGGGGGGGAATCCCTGAGGGCGGGAGGGGCCGTGAAAATATCCCGAATCCAACAATTGAAGGCAACTTAAGTCATGGAAGGAGCCGGACGTGGCACCGCAAACCTCCCCTACAAAACCCACCCCGGCAGCCCTCGTGTCCCTGTTTAACCTCCACATCCCGCAAAAAACGCCAGGAATCGGGAATCAGGAGTTCGAGTCCCACCCTGGTGACACCGAGCCGGGTCCCCGCTGTCAGCAGTGGCCCGAGGTGACAACAGGTGCTTCCCACAACAGCTGAGAACAAACAACCCCATCCCAAAGAAAAGCGGGAGCCTCCCAGCTCCCGGGGAAACCCGTCCAGCCCAGGGGAGGGGGATTTGGGTCGAGATGTCCTTCTGAAGTCCCCTCCTCGGCCACCCCGCGCTCTCATCCCACGGGTTCAGAGTCGCTTCCACACGGATCCGTCTCTGCTGGGTTTTCCCTCGCGGTTTTCCCGAGCGCAGGCTCGGGGAAGGGAGAGCTGAGAGCCAAGGAAGCGGGAGCGGAGCGGGAGCGCGGCAGCCTCCGGGTGTTCCTCCGTCCCCGCTCTCCGGCGCCAGCGCTCCAAGAGGCGGCTGGGACCAGAGGAGTTATTTCTGGGAGCGGGGTGATGGCAGCTCCTCCCGAGTTACCCATCAGAAAATTCCAGCCGGGAGGGGCGGAGTGGGGGAAGGAGGGGAGGGTGAAGGTCCCCCAGTTCGGCCTCCCGCTGTCCGTCCTGCCCGCTGTCCCTACGGCTTCTGCGCGGCGGGGACGGGCTGCAGCCCCAGCTCCTTCTCCTGGGGGCCGCTGTACTTGTAATCCCCCGAGCCCTGGGAGCCGCAGCGCTTCCTGGACAGGTGGAACCCCGCAGCCAGCAGGGCCAGCAGGCTCAGGAGGGCTCCGGCGGCGATGCCCACCAGCGCCCCGGGGTGCAGCCCCTCCGCTTTCGGCGGGGCCCGGCTGGGCACGGCCGTGGGCGAGCCGGGCTCCAAGTCCCCCGAGAACTCTTCCTCGCCGTCCCCCCCGCCCAGGACGGGGACGCAGTCTATGCCGAGGAGGTGGAAGCCGCGGGGACAGTGGCACTGGAAGCTGCCGGGGGTATTGGTGCAGTTGAACTGGCAGTGGCCACTGTTGCACTCGTCCACGTCCATGCACAGAAAGATTTCGCCGTCCAGCATGAACCCCTCGGGACAATAGCAGCCGGTGGCGTCGCAGACGGGCGGGCACTCGGTGGTGTTGCAGAACAGGACGCAGCGGGTGGCGTTCAGCGGGTGCACGGCGTAGCCGGGCTGGCAGGAGCAGCGGTAGCCGTGCGGCAGCTCCTCGCAGAAGTGCTCGCACGGAGCCTCCCAGCAGGCGGGCAGCCGCTGGCAGCGCCCGTCCTCCATCATCCACCCGCGGTGGCAGCGGCACTCGAAGCCGCCCTGGGTGTTCACGCACTCCTGCTCGCACGGGCCGGGCTCGGCGGCGCAGTCGTCGATGTCTTCGCAGCTGATGCCGTCGGCCGCCAGCCGGTAGCCGACGGCGCACATGCACACGAAGGAGTCCCCGGCCACCACGCAGTGGTGCTGGCACTGCGCCCCCTCGCAGGGCGAGCGGCACCCGCGCCCGTCCGCGGCCAGCAGCGAGCCCTCGGGGCAGGAGCAGCGCGCTTCCCCGCGCTCCTCCGCGCACGTCCCCGCGCAGCCCCCGCCCGCCAGCCGGCACGGCCACGCTCCCGGAGCCTCCCGGGCCCAGCCCGGCCCCGCGCCCTCGCCGTCCTCGCAGCGCAGCTCCAGCCCGAGCTCGGGGACCAAGGCCAGGCTGAGCGGAGGCAGCGCCAGGAACTCGGTTCCGCGGGCACCGAAAGGGGTGCGGTAGTTGACGGTCGCGCCGTGCGGGGCGGCCAGGCGGGGACAGCTGCCGCCGTAGCTGTACTGGCAGAGGAAGCCGTCGGCCGGCTCCTCGCAGCGCCGCTCCTCCCAGCGCAGCTCCCGGGACACGGTCACGCAGCGCTCGCCGCAGCGCTTCCCCGACGGAGCCCAGTTGATGTAATCGGTGCTGCTGTCGCCCGTGACCCAGCGGAAGCCGCGGAGCCGCCAGCCGGGCTCGGTGCAGGACAAGGTGGGCGACAGCGACAGCCCCAGCCAGAGCCGGCCAGGGCGGTTCTGCAGCAGCAGCACGATCGCCTCCTCGGCCACGGTGGAGCGCACGGTCATGAGGTGCCCCCCGGCCCGCTGGCAGCCCTCGCTGGCGCCGGAGAAGGGCCGGGACTCCCAGAACACGGCGAAACACTCGTGCTCCAGGCACTGGGCGCCCGCGGGGAGCAGCTCCCGGGGCTGCGCCAGCGCCAGCGGCCCGAGCAGCAGCAGCAGCGGCAGCAGCGGCCGCATGGCCCGCGGAGGGGGCGGCCGGCGGCGGCCCGAGCTGAGCACGGAGCTCCGCTCCCGGCCGCGCCCTTTATAGCGGCCCCGGCGGGGGAAGGAAGCGCCCGCGGGGCCGGGAGGGAGCGCGGCGGTGAATCCCGGCCAGGAGCTGCCCCCGCCCCGGGTCCCCTCCCGCATCCTCCCGGCGGCTCCGCCCCGGCGGGGCCCGCCCGGCAGCGCGGGGGGAGCAGCGGCGGCGGCCGGGGCGTCCCGCGGGAGCCTCGGGAAAAGGGGGAAAGGGCGGCGGGACCTCCGCCTTCGAGGTGGGAATTTTCAGCCCGCTGGGACCTTCGTCCCGCTGGGATCCTCATCCCATGGGATCCTCACCCTGCTGGGATCCTCACCCCTCTGGGATCCTCATCCTGCTGGGATCCTCATCCCATGGGATCCTCATCCTGCTGGGATCCGCACCCTGCTGGGATCCTCATCCCTCTGGGATCCTCACACGGCTGGGATCCTCATCCCATGGGATCCTCACCCTGCTGGGATCCTCATCCCGCTGGGATCCTCACACGGCTGGGATCCTCACCCTGCTGGGATCCTCATCCCATGGGATCCTCACCCCCGGGATGTCCCCCAGCCGCTGCCTCAGTGCCGGCACTGCGGAGGTCACAGCTCAAATCCCGTGTCCAGCCCTGGATCCAGCACGGGAAAAGGAGAGGTTGGAGCATGTCCAGGGATGGGAATGGAGCCGGGAAGGGGCTGGAGCCCCAGGAGGGACCAGGAAAAGGGGCTCAGCCTGGGGAAAAGGAGGCTCCAGGGGGGACCTTCTCCCTCTCCACAATCCCTGACAGGCGGCTGGAGCCGGGTGGGATTGGGATCTGCTCCCAGGGAATAACGGATGGGATGAAGGGAAACGGTTTGGGTTTGATTCGGGAAAACTTCTTTAACAGATAATTAACATATAATTATATATATCCATCCATAGTTACACATAATTTAGATATCTCTTCTATTTGGTGATTTTATTTTTATTTCTTCTTCTTCTTCTTCTTCTTCTTCTTCTTCTTATTATTATTATTATTATTATTATTATTATTATTATTATTATTATTATTATTATTATCTTTTTCCCCATCTCTCCTATTCCCCACGGACACCTCCGAATGGATATCCCACCCCAATCCCAATCTCAATCCCAATCCCAATCCCATCCCCATCCCATCCCAATCCCAATCCCAATCCCAATCCCAATCCCAATCCCAATCCCAATCCCAATCCCATCCCTATCCCATCCCATCCCAATCCAAATCCCAATCCCAATCCCCATCCCAATCCCAATCCCAATCCCATCCGATCCCATTCCATAGGTTTATCCTTAGGGAATCCCTCTGTGCTGCCAGCACAGGGCCAGGAGCAACCCAAAATCTCAACCCAAATATCCCAATTTTCCAAGTTCCGAGTATTCTCCACTCCACAAAAAGGGGAGGTGAGGCTGTTTTTTCATGGAATTCCAACAGCCTCGGGCACCGCAGCTGGGATGAGCAGCGAATCCCAATTTCCTGGGATCGTGGCAAGGAAGTTTCTTTATTAAACTTTATTAAATTGGACTGAACTTTATTGAACTTTTGTTTGTCCTTCCTTAAACCCTTGGGGTTTGTTTTGTCCTCTCACAACCCTGGCTGCTTCCCGGAGATCCCGTGGGGCTGTGGGGAAAAGGGAAGTTAGGAATAATAATAGTAAAAATAAAAATAAAAATAAAATAAAAATAGTAGTAATAATAATAATAATAATAAATAATTAATAATTAACTCTTCTTCAATCCCATCGGACGCTTGGGATCTGTCACAAAAATGGAAATTTTCACAGGATTTAATTCCAGCAGCAGGGATGAACCTCAGGGGGCTTGGAAGGAAGAATTTATCCAAGCAGGATCATTCCCAGGAATCTCCTGGAGCGCTGGATAACTCTGACCTTTCCTGGCTTTAGGAACATCTGTTGCTCACACAATTTTCACTTCACTATTTCCAGTTCTTCTTCCACTTCTCCTTTTACTTCTGTTTTTTTCCTGGGGAAAACCACCAAGAAAAGGGGGGAAAACATCCCAGCAAACCACAGGAAAAGAAGGAAAACGGAATGTGGTGGAGAAGAAAAGAAAAAAAAAACCCAATAGATTTCTGCTCCTGCCGTTATTTTTATTTCTTTTATTTATTTACCTTTTTTTTTTTATTTTATTTTATTTTTTGCAGTAACTTCAAACCCAGATAAAAAATTCCTTGTCCAGGATTTTTCCAGGAAAAAACAGAGCCTTCCCAAACAATGAGCTGGCTCCGCTGGCCTTGCCCCACTGACAAGGCTCGTCCCTGAAGGATGACGGGGCGGGATCCAGCGGGGTCTCATCGTTCCCTTTTATCCCACTGAGTCAGGGTGCCAGCACTGCCCTTCCTGCTCTTCCTCTTCCCGATCCCATTAATCACCTTCTCCCTGCCTTTCCCTTCGGCTCTGACTCATCCCTGAGCCCTCACTCGGCTCGGAGCGGGCACTTGGAGTGCTCGGCCTGACCCCCGGATCCGGGAGCTGCCGTCAGCACTGGGGGGGATTTTTGGCTTCTCCGCGGGGTTTTGGGATGAGGCTGCTCCGCTGGAATGCTGGCAGCTGCCCAGGAGGGAATGGAAAGAGATGGAATGGAAAATATTCTGAAATATCATGGGGTAATAGGATCTAAAGGGGTCCATCCTATTCATCGATCCTGAAAAAACCCTCCTGCGTGGAGCACTGCTGAAACCAACGGGATTGCTCATGGATTTGGGATCTTGGTCATGGGATCGGGGCCTTGGCTGTGGGACTGGGACCTTGGATGTGGGATTGGAGCATTGGCTGTGGGATTTGGACCTTGGCCGTGGGACTGGGAACATGGCCATGGGACTGGGACCTTGGCTGTGGGATTGGGACCTTGCCCATGGGATTGGGACCTTGGCTGTGGGATTGGGACCTTGCCCATGGGATTGGGACCTTGGCTGTGGGATTGGGACCTTTCCCATGGGATTGGGACCTTGCCCATGGGATTGGGACCTTGGTTGTGGGGTTGGGAACATGGCCATGGAATCAGTTCCTTGGTCATGGGATTGGGATCTTGGTTTGGGATTGGGACTTTGGTCATGGGATTGAAGCCTTGCCTGTGGGATTGGGACCTCAGTCACAGGATTGGAACCTTGGTCATGGAATCAGGACCTTGGCCATGGGATTGGGACCTTGGCTGTGGGACTGGGACCTTGGCCATGGGACTGGGACCTTGGCCATAGGATTGGGACCTTGGCTGTGGGATTGGGAAGATGGCCATGGGACTGGGGCCTTGCTCATGGACTTGGGCCCTTCCTCCTGGGTTTAGGGCTTTGCTTGTGGCTTTGGGACCTTTTTTGTGGCTTTGGGACCTTTTTTGTGGGTTCAGAACCTTCCTCGTGGATTTTGGACCTTCCTTGTGGTCTTGGGGTCCAACACAGCCCATCCCACTGCTCCCACCCCATGGCCCCTGCCCAGGACCACAGATCCTGGGAAAGGCTGAGACCACGGGATAAGGAAAGGATTTGGGATTGCCACCCACCGCCGTGGGGAACACAAGGATTAGGAGCACCAGAGCACGGATTTTTAGGAATATCTTTATTAAAACCCACTGCAAACACATTTTTGTTCAGGTTCTCTTGGAATTTCATCCCGAGAGAGGTGCTGGGATAACTTTATCCTGCAAATCCAAGAGTTTCACCCTGGGCAAACACAGCACTCATCCATGGCAGAAGAATTCCCAGGAGCAGGATGAACATCCCGTCTCCTGTGGAAGACAGAGCACCAAATGATCCTGCTCCCATCTGTGGGATTCACCTGGATAACTCCCAGAGGAGGCCACGGATCAGGATGTGGCAGGAAAAATGGGAGACAGGAGGTCGGATCCAGGTGGAATTGCACCAGGAGGGAGGATACCACAGCAGGAAATATTCCATTAGGGAGAATCCAGCCTAAACCTTGGCACAAATTCCCATCTTCCCCCAGCTCTGCTGTCATTCCCCACTGGAACACACAGAGGTTGCAACAGAAATCGGGATCATGGGGGGTTTTTTTGGGAATAAACAGCACAGCTCAGGTTTTTCCCAGCTCTGATTCCACCCTCATCCTTCCTTTTCCATCCTTATAGCCTTACATCCCATAAAACCCCCCAAGGCTGCCACTTCCCACAGACCCCAAAGATGCCACAGACCCCAAGCCTGCAGAATTTCATGGGATAATTCATTCCCATTCACTGATCCAGCCATTCCCAGCGCTCTGCCAGCTTGGGATTTGGGAATTCTCAGCAGGATTTCCAAGAATCCCTCTGCAGCATTGCCCCCCATTCTCCCAATCCCAGCAGTGCACGGAAAACTTTCCTTCCAGCTCCCTTTTCCTGTTTGCAGCTCACAATGGAGCCCTGAGACAAGAAAAAAGCAGGAAAGGTTTTTCCTCGGCACACGGAATGACAGGATGCAGCTCCCTGCCCACCACACACTCCTTTGTGTTCCATTCCCATTCCCGGAGCCCCAGGGACAAAATAATTCCAACAGAAACTTCAGGAACCCTTCAAACCCTGTGGCTGAGCACGGATAAGCCATGGAGGAGGTGCTGCTGGATGTGCCCCTCGGGATTCCGGGGAGAATTCCCGCTGGAAAAGCTGGAAGTGGCTCAAGGAATTTTGGGAAGCACCTGGATAGCAACTTGTCCCGGCGAGTTTTTGGGGAGTTACGAGTTTTAATAATAATCAGCAAATATTCCAATTCCTTATGCAGGGAAAGAGGGAAAACATGCTCAGCCGGGAGCCAGGAAGGATCCTTCCCAAAAAAACTGATCCAACAGGAAAAGCCCAGCCTCCCATGCGGCTGATGGGAAGAAGAGCATTGTTTGCTGTGTTTAGAACGGGATCTAGGCAGGATACTCTGGTGGTTATTCCAAACACAGCTTTTCCTACCTTTATGCCATTCCTTGGCTCCGTGCTGAGCTGTTTTTCCTGGTTTCAGGGATTTGTAATAAAACCCCAAAAATAACCCTTCAACCCCACCCTGGCTGGGCCTGCAGGGGCCTGCTCCAGCTCTGCCGGGGCATATTCCGGCTGAAATCCTTCTCCATCCCCATCCCAATCCCTTCTCCATCCCCATCCCAATCCCTTCTCCATCCCAATCCCTTCATCCCTGTCCCAATCCCTTCTCCATCCCTATCCCAAACCCTTCTCTATCCCCACCCCAATCCTTTCTCCATCCCCACCTCAATCCCTTCTCCATCCCTGTCCCAATCCCTTCTCCATCCCCACCCCAATCCCTTTTCCAGGAGAATGAGACAAGTGCAAGTCTGGAATGTTCCAGGGGGAGCAGGAGAATTCCAAGTGAGCCGTTTCCCTTCAGGAACGCGCTCCCATAAATCCCAATTTGCCTTTCGGAGGCAAATTCCACCCCATTCCCTTTTCCCGTCCCTCCCCTGGAGCAGCAGGACTGCTGATCCCACCCGAACGGCCAGAGGAACTCCCTCAGGGCACAGAGCATTCCCTGCCAGCCTTCTCCTGGGATTTTTAACCCCCTCCTACCTGCGCTCCCCGCGGCTCTCGGGCTGCTCGGGCACCCAGCAATAATTATCGGCCGCGCTTTTGGCCGGCGGCTTCTCCCTCCTGGCCGCCCTTCTCCTGCAAGCCACGAGCGCCAGGGCGAACGCCAGCAGGAGCAGGATGGCCACCAGGCTGCCCACGATGTAATAGAGCAGCAGCCGCGGGCCGTCCGAGTCCGAAGCGGCTCCAAACCCCGCCGTGGGCATTCCCAGAGTCCGCGGGATGCTCGTGGTCCATGGGATGCGCGTGGTGCGTGGGATGCCGGAGCTCTGGGGGATGCTGGGACTCGGTGGGATGATCCCGGAGCTCGGTGGGATGATGCTGGAGCTCGGTGGGATGATGCTGGAGCTCGGTGGGATGATGCTGGAGCTCGGTGGGATGCTGCTGGAAGTCTGGGGGATACCGGAGCTCCCCGGCGGGATGCTGCCGGAGCTCGCTGGGACGCTGCTCGGGATCGCCTCCGCGGGGCTGCAGCCGCGGCCATCCCCGTCCCGGAGGGAGCCGGGCGGGCACAGGCACTCGTAGCCGCCGGGGAAGTTGCGGCAGGCGCCGGGACACGGATCCCGCAGGCATTCATCCACATCCAGGCAGGAATCTCCTCCCGGCTGCCGCTGGAAGCCGGGCCGGCAGGCGCAGCGGAAGGAGCCGGGAATGTTGATGCAGAGCTGCGGGCACGCGTGGGGCTGGGCGCACTCGTCCACGTCGTGGCAGAGGCGGCCGGCGGGCCCCGCGGGGCGGTAGCCGGCCTGGCACAGGCACTGGAAGCCGCCGGGGAAGTTGCGGCAGTGCTGCTGGCACGGCCCCGACTCGCACTCGTCCACATCGGAGCAGCCGCGGCCGTCGGCGGCCAGGACGTAGCCGGGCTCGCAGGAGCACTGGAAGCCGGCGGGCAGCGGGCGGCAGGAGCCCTGGCAGGGGTTGGGCAGGCAGGGATCCTCGGGCAGGCAGGACACCGAGTCCGGGGCCAGCACGAAGCCGGGGTGGCAAGCGCAGCGCGGGGACTCGCCTGGCCCGTCCAGGCAGAGCTGCTCGCAGCCGCCGTTGCGGTGGCCGCAGGCCAGCGGGCACAGGGGGCCCGGGGGGTGCCAGGCGAAGCCGCCGCCCTCCAGCGGGCCCTTGCAGACGGCGAAGGCCGAGCGGCCGCCGCTGTGGCAGCGCACCTCGGCCAGCGTGCCGAAGGGCGCGGCGGCCAGGCGCGGGGCGCGCACCCCGAAGGGAGTGCTGTAGCTGACGGAGCCGCGGGCGGCCAGCGGCCCGCACATGCCCTGGAAGCTGAACTTGCAGAGGAAGGCGGGCAGCGAGCTCCGGCAGGCGCGGTCGCTCCAGCCGCCGGGGCCGTGCGGGCCGGGCGGGCGCAGCGAGACGCAGCGGGGGCTCACGCAGGTCACCGCCGGCTCCGCCGCCCACTCCGAGAAGTCTCCCGGCTCGCCGCCCGCCGCCCAGGAGAAGCCTCGCAGCGGCTCCTGCGGCCGCACGCAGTGGCCCCGGGGCAGGGACAGCCCCAGCCAGGCCGGGTCGGTCCAGCGGGCCGTGGCCAGCAGCTCTCGCAGGCGCTCGGCCTCGGCGGCGCTGCCCGCCGCGGCCAGGTTACCGCCGTTGTCCCGGCAGCGCTCCTGCGCCCCGGCCCAGGTGCTCTCGTTGCGGTGCAGGGTGTAGCAGGCGCCGGCCGCGCACAGAACCTCCACGGCCGCCCCTCGGCAGCGCCAGGCCAGCAGCAGCAGCGGCAGCAGCGGCCGGAGCGCGGCCATCCCGCCGGACAAGTGACCGAGCGACCGGAGCGCGGTCACATCCCCGTGTCCCGCCGAGCTCTCCCCGAACGCATCCTGTGCTCCCGGCTTTCCTATTTATCACCGGAGGCCGCGGCTTCCTGTAGCGTGGAGCTCCCTGGCTTCCCTTTCCCGCCGGCTCCTCGCTCCCATCCCAAAGTTTAGGGAAGAACGCGTCCCTGCTTTTTTTCCCCTTTTTTAAACCTTTTTTTCCCCCCCCCCCCCCCTCCGCTTCCAAGAATTTGATTTATTCCCTCCGGCGGCACCAGCTGAGTTTTCCAAGGCCTTAATAAGGGCCGGGAGTTTTCAGGCACGTGTTGCTAAAAAAAGGGGAAGGAAAACATCCCGGCTGAAAAAGCCGTGGGATCCGTGGATATCGGGCTCTGAAAACAACAAAATAAGAATAATAATAATAAAAAAGGGAATATTTGGCGCGGGCTCTTCCCGCGCACGCGCGGAGATTCCAGAGCGTTTTCCCCTTTCCTTAAATAGATGGAAGAGCCCTGAAATAGGAGCTGGGCCGTGGGAAGGTCCTGGGAATGCCGGGATGGAGCCAAGCTCGGCCGGGCTCCGGTGCCATCCCCAGCAGCGCTGGATGAGGATCCCTCCCGGAATTCCAGCTTCATCCATGAGAATTCCAGAGGAACAGGGATGGTTCCTATGTTGGGATGGACCCCGTAACAACTGGGCTGATCCCAATCCCCTCCCTGCATTCCCAGGGTTTCCCCTGGAGCTTCCCTCTGGCTGATTCGGGATTTAACCCTGGGAGTCCGGGGAATCTTTTCCCGCCTGGCACAGCCCTGGATCCACTGCCCATTCCAGGATTTCTTGGCTCAGGTGGGTGTGGAATTCCTGAGGGAATGGCCGTGATCCAGCAGAGAAAAGAAAACCGGGAATCTGCTCCTTGGCTTCCCTCCTGAATGCAAAGAGCTGCCAAAAATCCCAAGAAAAAGCGTGGATTATTCCCAGACCTGCTCATGCACGGCATTCCCGGGAAAGCCCTGGCTGCTAGGATATCCTCTGGAATCTCCCATCCCATCATCCCATCAGGGATCCACAGCCAACGCTCCCAAACCTTGTGGGACAACAACTCCCCAAAAAACCGGGAGGGAGAAACCCCAGCAGGATGCTGTTTCTCATTGGATTTATCCAGAATTCCAGGAACGGGGGGATTTTTGCTTTGGAATAAGAGAGCTCAGCACGGAGCAGTTCCCTGGAAAAACACGGATCGTGCTCTGTCCGCCCAGCTGATCCCACAATTTTCCTTCTTTCCACAACCCAACCTGGCCTTTCTCATCCAACCAAGATTTCCCGGGCAAAAATCTGGGAATTTTTAACCACAGCTCCTCTGGAGATTCCCAAACTGGGGGGAAATCCCAAAATATCGAAACATAATTTAAATATGGAAAGTCATTCCAGGATAATCAAGGAATTAGTGCTGGGAATGTTCTTTCTTAGGATGTGTGGGGTGTCCAACCAGGAATCCCATCCCAGGGGAGAACTCCTGGTTCAAAACCATGGAATATTCATGGAATATTTGCAAAAATAAAGCTGAAAACCTTTTCCAGCAGCTTCATTTTATTCTCATTTTATTTTCATTTTATTTCCATTTTATTCTCATTCTCATTTTATTTTCATTTTATTTTCTCCGCCCTCTTCCAAAAAATAAAACAGAATATATAAAAAAATTGGGATATCCCTGTTTCCAAGAATTTCATGGATAGGAAAGCTCCCTCCCATCACTTCCATGGGGATCTCCATGTTCCAAGTTTATGTGGGAATATTTTTTAGGATTTTTTTATTGGATGTTCCACGCTCCTTGAATTTTCTTGGATGGCTCCCATGGAAAATCCAAGTCCTGGCTCCCAGTTTTGCAAGGATTTTCTTTCCCAGCCCCCCTCGGCTGAAGGCATCCAGAACCTCCTGTTTTCCATAGGAATCTGATCCCGGCTGTCTCCTGGAGAGCGGAATTCCCGCCCAAGGGAAGATCCAAGATGATTAATTAAAACCAATTAAAAAAAAAAAAAAACGGGAATTTCTGGAAATGAAGGAATCGGTTAAAAAAAAAAGGCAAAGTCTGAGGTTGAAGAAGGAAAAGGGCGTGGAATGGGTGACGTCAGCGGCGGCAAATCCCGGGATTGGGATGAGGGACAATGGAGCCGGAGGGGGGGACACCTGTGCGGGAAAAGAATTGGAGGAACTCGGCTCCCTCTGGAGACATCCCAAGGGCATGGAGCTGGAATGGGAAGCTCTGGGAAGGCTCTTGGAGACCTTCTGTTCCATGAAATTTTGGGAATTAGCGGGGGTTTAATGGGAGCGGAATCCCAGAGGGCAGGGAAAGGAATTGTTTGGGTTTTCACGTCCCTGCTCCTCTGCTCCAGGGAGATCCCGGCTGGAATTCTGCATCCAGCTCTGGCTCCCGGCACAGGAAGGACGTGGAGCCCTTGGAGCAAATCCAGAGGAGGCACCGGGATAATCAGAGGGATGGAGCAGCACTGCCGGCAGGAAAAACCGGGACTTTGGGATTGCTCAGCCCTTCAGGACGGTCCAGCTGTGCCGTTCCAGGAGGAAAAACCGGGAGAGATTATTCCCGAGGGAAGGGGAACGGCTCCCCCTGGCAGGGAGCAGGCTGGGATGGAATACCGGGAATATCCCCTGGGAGGGCGGGCAGGCCCCGGCACAGATTCCCAGAGGGTCCCCAGGATCCCGGGAATTGTCCAAGGCCAGCTCGGAGAACCCCGGGATAGCGGGAGCTGTCCCTGCCCATGGAATGAGAGGAGGAATTAAGACCCAGCTGAAACCGTTCCATGATTTTTTTTTTCCATGGAGCGGCTGAACGCCCACCCAGATGGAAAAGAGGGAAGGAAGGAAGGAGCAGCTCCCATCCCAAATATCCCGTTCCTTCCAGGCATCTCCCTCCTTTTCACGGGAGCAGGGAATTGCTTCCTTGGAGTCCGGATTCCAGACTGGCATTTTCCATCCTTGCCTCCCGCTTTTCCCGTTTTTCCAACCTTGGAGCCGCTTCCAGGCTAAAGCTGGAGGAGGAGGGAGAGGGGGGGATCAGAACAAGCCGGAGCCAATCCAGGAATTCCGTATCTCTCCAGATAAAATCCAAGGCAAGATTCCAGGAGGTCTCTGCCAGGTGGGAGGGAGCTGCTCCAGGTGTTCCGAGCAGCTCCAAGGATTTTTGCTGGATGTCAAGCGAGGATGCAATCCCTGAGTTTTTTCCAGCCTTTTCCATTCCCATTGGGAAAAGGGCGGCTGGGATTCCAGGGAGGAGAAATCCCAGCAGCCCCACAGCAGATCCATGCTTTGGAATTGCTTTGGGACACAAGCGGGGCGCTCTTCCCAAACTCTTTCCCCCTGGAAGCGGGAGGACTGGAGCACAGCTGGAATATTCGGCTGGATAGCAGCTGGAAAAGTGGGAATCCTGGCTCTGGAAGCCTTCCAGCCGAGAAGGAAAAGCTCCTCAGATCCCAGTGGGAACAGGGCCCTGGGGAAAATTCTCACTCCAAGGGATGTTTTCCCTCCTCCTTTGTTATCCGAGGGACTTCTTTTATTATTCTGGAATTTTTCCATGTGTTCGGAGCCTTGGAATTGCTGACGGGGTTGTCCTGGGTGGTCCGGGAGTGGGAACAACCCCTCCTCCAGATGGAGCCCATTTAGGAAAACCGGGAATCCACGGGGACGGGTCCCTCCTCCCAGCGGGATATTCTCCGAGGGATATTTCCGGGATATTCCGGTTCTGGAATAGCAGGGAGGAGGTGAAGGAGAGGACGGTCCAATCCCAGCCCAAATTCCCTGGTTTTCATCCCGGATTTGGGGGAGTTGGAATGCCACCAGGACACCTGGAGAGCGCCCACGCCGATCAGCTCCCGGATTTCTCCAACTGATCCGGCCCATCCCGATCCAGCGGGATTTGGAGCTCGGAGCAGGCGGAGCGAGGGAAAAGCTGCAGCTCCGCAGAATTCCCTCCAATCCCCAAATTTCCTGCTCATTCAGGATGAGCCATCAGGGAATCCGCTGCTCCTGAGGGAATTCCAACTCGCCTCCCTGAGCAGGGATTGCCCAAAGGAAAGGAAAATCGGGAAAACACAAAAACAAAAAAGGAGGATTCCCAAAGGAATCCCACGGGGAATTCCCATGCGGTTTTTATCGGGATTTGTGCGCCTGTTCCTCGTGGGAAGCTGGAGGCAAGAGGGAACATCTTTAGGATATTTGGGAGGGGATTTTTGGGGCATAAATTGGGAATTTCCCTACCCCCTCCGGGCATTCCCACTTTTTAGTTCATCCCGTTTGGCTGCAGGATCGGTTTTCCAGGTGGAATAATTAAGTAATAAATGAATAAATGAATAAATGAATAAATAAATAAATAAATAAAGATTTAAAAAATATATAAAAAAATAAAAAGAAAAATTTTAAAATAAAAAATAAAAATGAAAACGAAAATGAAAATGAAAATAAAAATGAAATTAAAAAATAATAAAATAATAAAAATTAAAAATAAAAATAAAAAAATAAAAATTAAAAATTAAAAATAAAAATAAAAATAAAAATAAAAATTAAAAATAAAATAATAAAAATAAAAATAAAAATAAAAATTAAAAAATATAAAAATAAAAATAAAAATTAAAAATAAAAAATTTTAAAAATAAAAATAATTATAAAATAATTAAAATAAAAACTGGGAGTGCATCCATAGGCAGATACTGCCTGAATAAACATGGAATTTCCACGGGAAGGAAACATTCCAGGGGATCCATGAGGAGTTGATTCCTTCTTCTTTTCCCCCTCCAGCTCCCGCTTTTTTTTCCCATGGAAATCAGGTTTTCCCTGCCCACAGCAGCTGTGAGGGACAGAATTCCCCATTTCCACCGAGAATCAGGATCAGGGGCTCCAAGGTGATCCCTGTATTCCCATGGAAGCGGTTTAAGACCCGGCCTCGCCATCCCAGGGTCGGGATCTGAAGAAGGCGCTGGGATCCAGGCCGGAGGATTTGGGGAATCCCATTTTCCTTTGGCACGCCCGGGACACCCCAGGCATGGATCAAGGCAGGTGTATCCATAGATCCATGGCTTTTTCCAGGAACAGAGCCAGGGAAGCGCTGGGCTCTGGTATCAAACATCCATTTCCCCCCTCTGCTCATCCCACAGAATTCCCTGCCCGTTTTCCCTCCCCCCCCCGTTGGAATTCCCACATCTGTGGCCCGAGCCAGATTTCCAGTCCTCCCCAGTCGGGATTCGCTGCCATTCCCAAATGTCATTCCCGGCCGGAGGGGCTGGGAGGGCGGGGAATGACTCAGCCCTGGCCCAATCCCAGAGTTCCCAACCCTCCCAGCTGGATTGTTCCCTGCTTTCCCCCTCTCCTCCCGCTTTTTTTCTGCCGCTGTCCCAGCCCCGCCGAATCGCTTTTCCCGCTGATGCGCAAAATCCCGGGAAGGAGGCGGCTCTGGAATGCGAAGGGAAAGGCAGGGCTGGAAACATTCCCGAGGCTCGGGAAGCGCCGGGTGTTGCCCGGGCAGGGCGGCAACAACTGGAAGGAAAAGCAGGGTGGGATTCTCCAGAGGGATGAGCAGAGCCCGCCCCGCCTTCCCGGGACAATGAATTCCTTGTTTTCCAAAGGGCTGGCAGCGAGGTGGGATTTCAGCTCATTCCCAAGCCACTTCCCCAGCCTGGGATTCTCGTTCTCCCGATCCTGACCTTCCCAGAATCTTCTCCCCCAAAGGATCCCCTCTGGAATGTGGGATCGCGTTGCGGAACAAATTCCATAAAAAAAAAATAAGGGAATTATCCACGTTGGCACCCCCGGGGAAATCCAGAGCTCCGCAGGTCGGGATGCGGCTGCTCCGGCCCCTCTCTCCATCCCAGGACAGATCCCAACATTCGGGGAGGAGCCGAAAGCTCAAATATTCCTTAAAAAAAAAAATTTGGCAGGAGAATGAAAACATTGAGCTCATTCCCGGCGGGAGCCGATCCCAGCAATGCCCGGCTCTTCCGTCCTATCCCAGAAATCTTCCTCCTTGGAGAAGAGGAGGGGAATCCTGAGGGGAAAACCGTCCCTTTCCCTTTCTGCCGATTGTGGCAGGGAGGTGAGAAAACCGGGATATTCCCACTGGAATTGTTACCGCTGGATCAAAAGGCTATCCCAGCTCGCTTCCTTTCCCCATTGGATGCCGACTCTGGGAATATTTTTCCAGCCGGGAATAATGTGGGATTCTCAGTTCTGTATTTCCCCCCCTCCCCAGTTTTCCCTCATTCCTTTGCAAATTCAGAAGGAATTCCTGCGATTCCGTTACTTTTGGGATGTGCTTCCATAGGGAATCAGATGCTTTGGCTTGGGAGCAATTCCAGAGGTGGGGAAGTGGGATTTGCTCATGTATCCATCTTTTTTTTGCAGGGAGCCGCTCCAGGGTTTTTCCAGGGAGCTCGGGATGTGTGGGAAGCGCTGCCAGAACTTTATTCCCATCAAATCCAGCTGAAAGCAGGGAATTACCCTCAGGGAGCATTATCCCACAGAAACCCCATCCCATATCCCAGCACAAACACCAATCCCAGGGGAGACAAAGAGAAGTGGGAGCCCATTCCCACTTTTGGATGGATTCGCTTCCCAAGGCCCAGGGTTCGGCTGGAATTCCCACTTAAAGTAGGAAAAGCTGGGCCAGGCTTCATTCCTGACACCCTGGATCCGGGAAATGGATTGGAATAACCATTCCCTGGGTTTAGCTCGCATCCCATGGGATTCAGGCCTTGGACGCTGCTACTTTCCCTCTTGGCCTGTGGGATGAGGCAGATCCCAGTGCCAGGAATTCCTGGGCATTCCCTGCCCTGCAGAGCCAGGCCCTGCTCTGATCCAATTCCCAAATCCGTAAAAATCCCAGGATCTCTCTTTTCCATCTCCCAGTGTGTTCAGCTGAACCGGATTTAAATGGGAAGGGAATTCCTGTTGGCACCTGGGCCAGAAGAAGGAAGTTTTTCCCTGGAACGGCTGATCCTTTGGGTTTTGCCTTGAAGATCCCAAGTTTCCAACCCCCTTGGATGTGGAGAAATCCTTGGAAAACTGCCCCACCCCTGCCCTCGGAGCCCCCAAGGCAACTAAAGTTAAGAAAGGCTGTTGGCACATTCCAAAGTTGGAATTTTGGAGGAAAAAACCTGGGATGGGACGGATGTGGCTCCTGGGACAGCTGTTCCAGGCTGGCTCCTTCCCTTCCAGACCCTCGGGAGAATCCAGCAACAAAGAATTGGACCCAAACCCTTTAAGGTGCTTCCTGAAATCCCGAGCTGGGATCCCCGTTCCGGAGCCCACTGGGATGGGGGAGCCTGGCATTCCCATGGGAGAACCCCTGTGGCAGGAGCGGAAGTGTCCCACCTCCTTCTGGGATGGCAGAATTCCCAAAGAATTCCCATTTCACCCTCTTCAAGCCCAGGCAGGTTTGACCTCGGTTCCCGCAGTTTGTGTGGAGCGGATGGATTGAAAATCCATGGAAAACAGGAGGGAAGAAAAGCCCTGTGCTGTTCCCAGCACCAATTCCATGCTTTGGACTGGGAAAAGCACCAAAATCCCCATTTGTTTTTTTTTTTTCATGGAAAAGATTCCCAGTGCTGAGCAAAGAAGCCTGGTGGGATTTCCTGGGCAATTCCAAGCTACTTCTCCTTTTCCTTGTTGCTCCAAGTTTTCTTCCCTTCGGTTTTGTCCGGTTTAACTCTTTTCCCCCTCCTATTTATCCAAGGAAATGGGGCTGCTCGGGAATTCAATGGGAGGAAGGCAGGAGCTGCTGGCTCCGCATCCGGGGGCTGCCGAGGGGATCCGGAGGCGCTTCCCTAATTTTTAATGGGATTGAGGAAGAATCTCCTAGCGGCTCCACTGGAAAACCGATGGAGGGCTTGGAGAAACGGGATCCCAAAAGCTGGAGCTGGGGCAAACCGACCGTTAGTGAATGGGGAAGTTTGGGAAAGGGGGAAAACAAAAGCAGCTCTGCAATTCCCGGGAAAAGTCAAGCAAGGACTTCATTCCTTGCTCGGGCTCCGAGCAAATCCCACAGCAGGGCTGGGATCCCAGGTTTTCCTGGGATGGGATGGCCTTTGCTCCGTGCTGGTGATTTATGTGGGAATCAATCCCTGCTCCCAACCCTGGGATATTTGGAGTTGCTGAGCTGGGAGCGAGCTGGGAAGTTGGGAAGCGGGCTGGGATTCAATCCCAAAAGTGCTCCCGATCCCTCTGGTGTTGGGATGGAGCTCAGTGGCCCAGGGAAATGTCCCCAGATCTTCCCGGAATTCCCAAATCCCAGACTGGATTCCAGCCAGAGGTCACCGCCACCAGGGCAGGACCCTTCGGATCCGCTCCATGGAGCTGGATTAACAGAATTTAGGGATCAAATCCATGCCTTATGCCCGGTTTTAAAGCCCATCCCAAGGTTTTGTTGGAGCTGCCTGGGGAAGCCGGGGCGTTGTGCCACGGCCGAGGCCAGAGCTCCCGGCCCACGGCGGAGCGGGACACGGATCCCGGCGGGATCGGTCCGGAAAACTCGGCGCTCCCAGTACAATGCCCAATTTCCTGCTGGGAGGGATTCGGCAGGGCAGGAAAACATTGGCACTTTTCCAGAGGCTCCCAGCCCTGCTTCCCTGCTCCCGGCTGCCTTCGGAGCAGGGAGCATCGATCCCACGGTTTTTGCTGGAAGCGCGCCGCCGTCAATCCTCACCTCGGATCCCGAGCTCCTCGTAACCTCGGGGATGGGAGCTCCGTAAAGAAAACTCGGGATCCTCGGGAATGTGGGCAATAAAGATAAGGGCCGGGAAGGCCGGGCAGAGTTTTCCGGCTGGAGAACGTGTCCCGAGGCCGCGCTTTTCCCTCCTTATCGCGGCTCCGCAGGAGCCGGCCGCCGCTGCCAAGGGATGTGCCGGAGCTGGGATTGCCTCGGCTGGAATTTCCCTGCCTCAGCAAGGAGAAAAAGGGAATGCAGAGTGAAAATTCCCGGGGCTGCTGGGCAGGGAATGACAGCCGGAGGGAAATCTTCCTTGGATTCCGCAGCCAGCTCCAAGGTTTTGGGGTTGTTTTTTTCACCCTGAAAACAGGGAAGAGAATGCTTCCTTAGAGGTTTGAAAGGAGTTTTCCCTCTTTTCCAGCATTATTTATTGGTGTTTCCATAGGATCCTCCATGCCACGGCTGTGGGAAGCCAAGGCTGGATTTGCCTACGGACAGGGAATGGATGGAGCGAAGGGAAATCTGGGAAAATGGAAACAAAAAACCATGGATCGGGACCCATTCTCCTGAGATGGGATTTCAAGGGTTAATTAGGGCCACATTCCCGTGCTGGAACGGAATCAGGGATTGTGCTGTAGGTGCTGGAATTCCAAGGCTTGTGCCTTTCCCGGGAGCTCGCCGGGTTATCTGTGGCTGCTTCCGGAGCTCCCCATGGAATTTGGTGAAGGCCAGCAGGGAAATGGGAAGAGCCTTGCGGATAAGCATCTGGATCCTGCCATTGTTATCCCGGGAGGAGCGGCGGGAGAAAGGCGGGGAGGAACCAGGGACGCTCCGAGCGGGGCTGATGTTTCCAAAGGGATGAAATCCTTGGATTCTCGTCCCTCCCAGCCACCTGCAGGCCTGATCCCAGCTGGAGGCAGCTTTCCACTGACCTCACTGGGAAAACATCCCCTCCTCCCTGGTTTTGCAGGGAATGAGAGGCTGGATACGCAGGATTGAAGGAAAAATCCACCGAGACCATTCCTAAAGGCTGAGCCCGTTCCCAAATCCTCCTGGGATTTTCTGAGGGCTCCAAGTGAAATCCAAGCTGGATACCCTCGGGAGGTCTGGGGGTCCAATCCCGCTTTTTCCCAAGGAAAGCGCTGTGCCAAGGCCAAGCTTCCCATTAATTCCTGAATCCGATGGATCCGATTCCCATGAATTCCACTGGAACTGATTCATTTCCCCGGTTCAACAGCTCAGGTTTAGTGTGGTTTTCCCAAAAAATTCCCTGGAAAAGCTGGAAAAGCCTTATCAGGCAGCTACGGGGATACCCCGAGAGGGCGGCCAGAGCTGGATAGAGTTATCCCTAGGGAAGTGGGAAGGATGAACTGGAAGTGGGGCGGCTTGGAAAAATAACAGGAATGTCATTCCCACCCTGCAAAGAAACAGAGGGAAAGGAGATGGGAAGGGATTTGATCCCAAACAAATGGGATTGGGTGGTTTATGGCCGGCACTGCCGCAGCACCCACGGCTCCTCTTCCTGCCGTGGTATCCAGGATATGGGAATTCCCAGCAGCCAAGCCAGGATTGCTCCCTTTGAATGCCACCTTGGCAGGGTTGGAACCAGGCACCGTCTCCCGGATTTTTAACAGGAGGAGATGGAAAAGCGGCATGGCCTGGCTCAGCCGACGATTTCAGGAATGCGCAGCGCTGGCACCGCCTTTCCTTGGAGCTTTTCCCTGCCCCATTTCCCAATCTTTATTTCCAAATCCGTAGCATTCCAGCCTGATCTCCTATGGAATTCAGGCTGTAAATTCCCCCGGCAGTTCTGGCTCTGAGCGGGAATGCTGGTGTTGAATCGCTCCCACCTGGATTTCAAAAGCCATTCCCAAAAGGTGGAATCCATTCCCAAAAAGGAATCCACCCTATCCCGGCGTGATCTGTCCGGGATCAAACAGCCACAGCTCCAGGGATGAGGAGTGAGTGGTTTCTTTTGGTGAGATCCATTTTTCCCCCCTGGAATTGCTTTCCAGGCAATTCCAGCTGTTTCCTGGGACAGCAGCTGCTTGTTCTTCCCACTTTTGTGGGATTTTAGGGATTGTCCTTCCCGCTTCGTTCCCTCCTCCTCAGAAAGTCTCGGTGTCAAACTGGGGAGCCCCAACCCCCCGTGGGAACGGCCTGGAATGTAGCCGGAGCCACTGGGAAAATCCCAAGTTGTGGTCCCAGCCCTGTTGCCATGGCAAGGAGCTCTTGGATTCCATCAGCGCAGTGGGATGGGGTCATTCCCGCTTTTCCTGCTCGCTCCAGCCGAGATCCCAGCAAGAACAGGGCTCCTCACCACGAGCCCCGCATCCTCATCCTGCTTTTCCGTGGGGAAACTGTTCCAACCTCTGCTGCCGGGCACGGCGGGATCCGGAGGTCATTCCCTGCCTGGAGTGCCCCGGGACGGCCGGAGCAGCGCCTTGGGAAAAGGGGATGGGAGGGAGCAGCCTCTCTCCATCAAGAGCAGACTCCAGCTCCTGCCAGCATTTCACTGGGAACAGCTTGAAAGGACTGGAAAAAATCCAGGGAACACGGATCCCCAGGAGGGATCTGCCTGCTCCGTCAGGGCGCGGGCGATCCGCCGTCATTCCCGCCTGGATGCGGGAATTTGGGATTACTCAGGGGTGAGGTGACGAATCCGTGAGTGTCCCAGATGGGAAGGCCTGAGATGGGAGACGGCAGCACGGGAACTCCCGATCACAGCTCTCCAGCTGGGATGAGCTTCCGTTTTCCAGAGCCTGGGTGAGGAGGGGTTATCCAGGATCTGGATCCAGGATCCAGGGGTTATCCTGGATCACGTGGAGCTGCCGGGCTTGGAGTGAGCAGCCCCCTGTGGAAGGAGCAAGGTGTGGAGATCCTCTCGGAATTCTCCTCCCAGCAAAATAACCGACGCGGCTTTTCCACTTTTCTTGGGAATGTTGAGAAGAAGGGAGCGGTGCCAAGGCATCCTCCCGTGCTCCATTCCCAACTGCTCCATGCCAGGGGTAGCTCCGGAACCTTGTCCTTGGAATTCCGGAATTCTGAGCTTCCGCTTCCTTCCCACGCATCCCCGTTTTCCAGAGGGACAAAACTCCCACCTGATCCTGGCGGCTCAGCCCGCAGTGACCCTGTCCCAGCTCCGGGAAAAGGCAGGAAAGCTCAGATATTGGCATTCCGGTTGGGAATTCTGGGCCCATAAATGGCTCCCTGCTCCTATCCCAGCTCCAGGTGTGTGTCCTGCATTCCCAACTTCTTGCTCTGGAGAGGAAAGTGTTTGCGGAGTCACACAGACCTGCTTCTGAACTTTCCCACAGCCTGTTCTCTTGGGAAGCTGGAAATGTGCATCCGCAGCATCTCCTGGATGAGCTTGGATCCTTGGGCCCGGATCCATGGACCTAAAAATGGCGTTTAAGGATTTTGGGATCATTTTTTCTTTCCTTTTGGCTTCTTTCCCTTGTCTCTCCCATGTTTTTCCCTGACACTTTCAGGCTCCAGCCTGTTTCCCTGTTTTTATTTTCCCTAAGGATGGGGTTCCGTGTCCGCACATGCCTGGGAGTAGGCAGGGATTAAAACCACAGATATTTTGGGATGTTCTTCCGGCTCCCAATGCAAGCCTGGGCTTGGCAACCCCACTGCAGCCATCCCGCTGCTCCCAGATTTCTGGGATAACCTGGAGCCAACTCTCCAGCTGCCGGAAAACCTCCTGACTCCAGGGATCCCTCTGAGGCAAACAAAGGGATCCATAAAATCCCCAGCCTTTGGAATGCTGGTGGGTACCCAGAATCTGCTGGTGTGATTCCCCTAGGGAAAAATAAAGGAATTTTAGATGGAATTAGCTGCCACATTGCATCCAGCTCCCAGGGTTTTGCTTGTTATAATTCCCTCTGGAATGTGTTTTCCCGGAGGAGAAGGTCCTGGAGGCTGGATCCATCCCTTTAGGTGCTGGAATTTGCCTTGCCTGTGGCTATCCCAGAAAATTCCTCCTCACTTGGAGCCTTCTCCGTGCTTGCAGCAACATTTTCCTATTTCCCTGCAGCCCCGGTTTATAAGGGATAATGAATCCAGACGGGAAAAATCGGAGAGGGACGTTCCCAGATTTGGAACTGCAGCTCCATCCGAAGGGACACTTTTCCTTTATCCACCCTGGCATTCCTCCAGCCCTGGAATTCCTGGCGATCATTAAATGTCCCGGAGTAAAAGCAGATGCTTGAACAAAGAGCTCATGGCCCGACCCAAAGTCATTCCCGCTGCTTTTCCAGAGGTTATCCGGCCATTCCCGGCCCCGCTGCTCCCTCCCTGGGAATATGAATTATTTTAATCCCAGTTGGGAAAATATTCCTTTTAAAGGTGGGTGGTTGGACTGAGAACATTCTGGAGATGGATTTTTTTGTGTTTGAAGGTTCCAAAAGCCATTCCTGAAATTAATTGGGATAATTATTGGGATCGTTATTAGGGATCAGCACAAAGCTGTGTAATTAGCAGCAGGAAAACTCAGAAACTCCTTCTCCTCCTCCTCCTCCAGAGATCCCTAATCTGCTCTTTTATCCGAAGGTTGGCATGACCCCGAGCTCCACGTGGGCATCCGAGCCTCATTCCGCAGTTTTGAGCTTTTCTTGGAATTCCAGGCAGGTTTTCATTTCCGACAGCTCCGTGTTTGGTCATGGTTAATATCTGGGTGCGTGATCAATCCCGATGGAGCCGAGCTGGGATGTGGACACGGCTGGAGAAAGGCGCAGCTCTGCCCATTCCCACTTCCCAGGAGATCCCAGCACCTCCCCACCGTTCCCAACAATGTTTCCCTTTGTTTCCTTTCCCTTTTTACGCTGGAATTAATGAATTGTTTCCCTTCCAAAGGGGACGAGGGCAAGGAGTGCTTGAGGGAACAGCAAAACTCTGGGAAGAGTCCAAAAATAACCAATTTGGGAACTTCCAGCACGGAGCCTCCCTCCCTGCTCCTTTTCCGTGCCTAACGACCGTGCGGGCAACGAACGGTGATGGATCCAAAGGGATTAATTGGGATTTTAATGAGCTCGGACATCTGGCTTGGGATGAGTTCCCCACGTTCCATTGGCTTTGCGGGCATGGGGATGGATCTTGGCATAGACCTTCTCCAAGCAGGAGAGCTGAAAGGAGAAAAGATGGGATAAGGGATGAAGGCAGATGGGAATTTCTTCATGGAATGGGGTCTTAGCTTTGGAATTGCTCCGGGAAGTTTGGACTTCCCATCCCTGGAGCAGTCCTTGGAACGGCATGAAAGCAGATGGGAATTTCTTCATGGAAAGGGTTGTCATCATTGGAATTTCTCAGGGAGGTTTGACATCCATGAAGATGTCCTGGAATGAGAGATGAAGGAGATGGGAATTTCTTCATGGAATGGGGGGTTAGCATTGGAATTTCCCAGGGAGGTTTGGATGCCCATTCCTGGAGGTGTCAAGGAATAAGACATGAAAGAGATGGGAATTTTTTCATGGGATGGTTTGTTAAGGATTGGAACAGCACAGAAAGGTTTGGAATTCCCACCCATGGAAGTGTCCAAGGAATACCTGGATGAGGCACTCCTGGGCTGGGTGACAGGTTGGACTCGACGGTTCCAGAGTCTTTTCCAACCTCAGTAATTCCATGGGATTCTGTGGGACTAAAAGCCGACCTCCCGAGCTGCAGCTGGGGCCGAGCTTCCCCAGCACGGCCCGGGATGACTCACCCTGAAATTCCCCAAAATATTTTGCCAGGTGTTTGTTTCTCCAGGCAGCTGCTCCTTCCACGTTCAATCATCCCCGTGCCAAGATTCCGCACTCAAACCGGGACTTTAAAAAGGGCATTTTCTCATCCCTGCAGGAGCACCTGGAGGCAGGAATGCTCTCCCTGAAAACACTTGGGGGTTTGGGACGCAGATATAAACTGACATTCCCGTTTCTCCCCCAAATAATTTGGATTCGCAAACCGCGGTGAGCGCTCAGCACTAAGGAAAAATAAACACTGGGGGGAAAATGTTATTGCTGGGAGGAGAGATATTTGCGTTAAAAAACAAAATACTGGGATCGTTCCGGTGGCTAAAAGTCAAGAGGCTGCCGCAGGAGGACGAGAAGTTTGGGATCTTGAGAGGGAATGCTGCTCTCTGGGGAGCAACGGAAAAACACTCCTGTTCCAACAGCCAGCTGTTGGAAAAATAGCACTTCATCCGATGTATTCAGATTTATTTTCCTTATCATTTCCCCTGGTGAACAGCTGGGATCAGCTGGAATTTGTCCGGAATCACCTCCATGAAATCAGCAGCTCTTTTAATCGGTGTCTTGGAACAACAGGAGCGTAAATCTGGCAAGAATTCCCTCTTCTCTTGCCATTAGGAATAACTTTGGGGGCTGTTTTGCTGGATTCCTTCTGGCTGGGAGCAAGGTGCTAATCTGAATTCATTCCTCGGGATCCTCTGCATTCCCTACGGATTTCTGGTGGAATATTGAGCTGGAAGGGACCCTGTGGAGAAGAGGGGGGAAAAAAACCGGGATCTTCCCCCCGCCTCCTTTTGCTAATGGAATATTTGTTTTATATTGAACTGTAACTAAACAGGAGGCAGCTCCTTTCCAAGCGGGAAAAGCATTAACATCCTGTCTTTTAGCCGGAGACTAAACATTACCCACCTGTTTCCCAGATCCCGGATGGAAAACGGGATCTTTAGGATGTTCCAGCCTCAACTATTTCAAACTCAACTATACAAAAAATCAATTCAAAACCATTTCAGTTTGGGCTTGACCGGCTGTGTTAAGGAGTTAAAAATACATGGATCAGACCTTCAATATCCTTGGAATGTGATGGGAAATCCTTTGCTTCCAGAGGCAACTTCCCGGGTTTGATGCCCAGGGTTTAGCAGGGGTTAAAATATTTGGGAGAAGAAGGGGAAGAAGTTCGCCAAGAGCTTAAAAATGTGCGATAAACAAACGAACGAGCTGTGCCGAGGATTTATTTCGTGCCAGAAGGAAAACATCATAGATGAATCCCGGAATTTGGATTCCCATCGCCCTAACACATCACTTGTCAGGAGCGTGGGGTCAGCATTGCAGGGAATTAACTCCAAAGCAGCCGCGCTCCCTCTTCCCCTGGAGCTGTGGGAATGCATCCCGCCGCTGGCGCCGCCTCGCAGGAATGAGCTCCCAGGAAAAATGAGACGGAGAGTCCAGAATTCACAGCCCAGAGCCAAAATCCTGGGAGCCTTCGTGCCCAGGGTGGTGCTGAGCTGGCTCCAAGCTCGTTCCGGAGAAACCTTCGCAAAAGCGGGGTCTTGGCTTTGGTGGAGCCCTTCAAGGGACTCCTGGGTGTTTCCCCACATCAGGAACACGGAGCTGGCATCCGAAGTGTGGGCTCCATAATAACCCCAGGAACATGGAGGGCTGAAAAGGGCTTTTCGTTGATTTGTTCCCTATTTTTGGTTTAATTCTAGTTCATTTAATTTATTTATCACCTCGGTCCATAACAGCCATCAGTTTTCCAGGTTTTCCTGAGCCCCAAGTGTTCAGCCCGGAGAAGAGAAGCTTTGGGGTGCCCCAAATGTGGCACTTCGGGCCAGGACCTGAAGGAGATACACATGGAAAGAGATTATTTCCATGGTCTTGGAATGATGGGACAAGAGGGATTGGTTTCCTGCTGCCAGAGGGCAGGGACAGACGGGATATTGGAAAGGAATTATTCCCTGGGAGGGTGCCCATAGAGGCTGTGGCTGCCCCTGGATCCCTGGAAGTGCCCAAGGCCAGGCTGGAGTCCCCTGGGACACCGGAAGGTGTCCCGTGGCAGGGGGTGGAGGGACTGGATCATCTTTAAGGTCCCTTCCAACACAAACCATTCCATGATCTTGGAATTTGATGGTTGGACTTGATGATCTTAAAGGCCTTCTCCTATTCCCTCTTGGTTTGCTCTGGTATCCGGGTTTTCCCCCCCAGAACCTTAGTGGGAATTCAACTTTGCTGGTTTTTAGGATTCTAAAATCTTGTTTTTCATACAAAACACACAGGGACTTCCCTCAATTCCTGTGGTTTTCGAGTGACATCAGGATCTTGGAAGCGTTCTGCCGGGATACACGGAACTCCTGCTCCTTGAGACTGAGCGTGACGGGGAGAATCCGTGGGATGTTTGATTTGTAGCACGATCCCATGCCAAAATTTCTTAGGGAGAACAAGAGATAAGCAGTGCTCGGTGCTGACACACGGAGCAAGGCCTGCTCTGTGCTTCCCATCAGGATTTTCTCTGGAATTTGCGTGTTTAGCCCACGCTGACAGCCCTGTCCCTGCTTCGGGGATGATCCGGAGGTTTACTTGGCTCCTGAGGAAAGGCTTTTAGGAGCTCTCTCTGCAGTGCCGTGGTTGATACCCAGGGATGGATTCCTCTGGATTAAAGGGATGAGCAGGGCCACCGACCGCCAGGGCTGCTCTTTCCGAAGTCTGCAGCATCCTCTGGTGGAGCCGTACGGAAGGGATATCCATCCATGGAAAACACACCAGGATGTTTCCCTGGGGGGCTCTAAAATGTCCCCTCAGCTTTGCTGGGAAGAGCCAAAATCACCAAGGCCCGCTGTGCTCCAGGGGGAAGGAACCTGGGATCTGGGGACATTCCCAACCCTTGCTTTGCTGGAGATGTCCTGGCTGACCTCAAACACAAACACCTGACGGATCAGGAGCAGAACCTGACTGGCAGAGCTGATTCCCAGTTTTTCCCCCTTTTCCTGGTTTTAGTCACCAAGATCAATCAAAGCCCCAGGTATTCCTCCACTCTCAACCAAGGGGAAGTGCTCAGATAAAATCTGAGTTCCCAGGCTCTGATTCTTCCCTGGATTTTGTTGTTTTGGCTTAACAGGTTGTTTTATTTCGCCATCCCAGCGCCTGGAATGCTTCACCCACCGTGGGACACCCGGGATTGGCATTTCCCACAGCTGCCTCCCACGTTTCATCCCTTCTGCTGAAGTTCCGAAATTGAGGATTGGGAAAGAGCAGCTATGATGCTCTTCCTTCTTCCTCCCCACAGGAGAGACATGGAGAATTCCATGGGCTCTAGGGAGCCCCTGAAGTGCATTCGAGCACCCGGAACATTTGGAGAATCAGGTGGATCTCCTGAGAAACAAAACTGGTGGCAAAGAGCAGAGTGAAAAGCAGCCTTGGGAAAATCCCTCCTGGGACGGACACACGGACACAGCCCAGCAGATTCCCAGAAATTCCCTCCATCCTCGTGGAATCCAGAGCGAATTGGCCGGGAGCTGCCCAGCTCCTCTGGGTGAGAGCTGCCGAGTTTCGCGATAAAGAAAAAGCAAACACGGATCCCTCGTGCGAATATGCGGGAATATTATCCTGACATTTTCCACACGCCTCGTTCGTACTGCCGCTCATTCTTCCCGCTCCGAGAGCTGTGTCTGGACAATAGAAACATTCCCTGGCTACAAACGAAATAATCAGGATTGAAAACGTGGCTAACGCAGATGTCTGCCTTTCACGATTTTTTGGTTTGTTTTTTTTTTTATGGAGGAACTTATTTTACATTTCCTCAGGGAATTACAGTCATCCAACATTTTTACAAGCTGTTAAAATGTGAAGATTAAAACATGCATTTAAGTGAGGGGGAAAAAATAATGCTTCAAAGGAGGAATTAATCTCGGAAAAAAAGATTGGAAGTGCTCGGCAGCCCACTTTTAAATGATTTTATGCGATAAAAGACAGGAACATATGATCACCAGCGGGAAGAAACAGGGAGACCCTGCGCTTCTCCGAATCCCAGATTTACCCCGCTCAAATTCACAGCTTTGTACTGGTTTTTATGAACACCTCCCTTAACTCTGGCACTGATCTCCCAGGATCCCCAGTGGATATCCCGGGATCCTCACGGATATCCCGGGATCCACACCGGGAGAGCCCGAGGAGCTGCCCCAGCCAAGCGGGCTGCATTTAAAGCACCTGAGGACGCGCATCACCGAGGTCATTTCACCTGATAAAACCCGGCTTTTTAAAAGCGCGGAAACAAACCGTTCCCAGATCGTTTCGGGAGCGCTTTATTTTGCGGATTCGGGCCGATTTAAGGAGGGATTGGGGGGTTTTGAGGGTTTTTTCCCCGGTTTGTGGGAACGCCCTGCCCGCACTCAAGATGGCGGCGGCGCTGAGGCGCTGAGGCCGCGGCCGCCATGGCGGGAACCGGCGGCGGGGTAAGGGCGGCCCGGGGCCGGGAGGGAGCCTCGGGATACAGCCCAGGAACGCCGGGAATCACCCCCGGGAACGCCGGGAATCATTCCCGGCAGCGTTCCCGGCCGCTTCTGCCCGGCGGGAAGCGATTCCCGGCTGCTGCCAGCAGCGGGAGCGCGCAGGTGACTCCCCCTGACGTCCCGGCGCTTTATGGCAAAGCCGGGATAAACATTCCCTATCCCCGCTTTCCTTGCAGCGCTTCCCAGGTATCCGGCTCCAAATCCCGTGGCTGCACTCAAAATGCAGGAGAGGAAGGCGGCTGTGCCGGTGGCACAAGGAGCAAAGCGGAACATTGCCAGAGGATGGTGAGGGCTGCTCCTGAGGGAGCCTGGAATTCCTCGGGGGAGGAGCCTTCCCAGCGCTGTCCCGAAGGTAAAGTCCTTAGGGAGAGAGACAAGTGCTCGGCATTTAAAAAATAAATAAAATAAACAATACCCCAAACTTTAGGACTTTTGGAGGAATTTGGCCAGGGCTTTGCTGGAGGCAGAATGGAAATTCTCTGGAGTGTAAACAGATTTTTTTCATAGAGTGCAAATACTCATTTTTCTGGAGCATCAGTGGGGATTTTCCAGGAGGGTAAATGGAGATTGGGGGTGGTAAATGGAGATTTGATTCTGGGTGATGAATAGGGATGCTCTGGAGCATAAATGGAGATTTTTCAGGTGGATAAAACAGAAATTTTTCCAGTAGGTAAACGGAGATTGTAAAAATATACAAATATAAATATTTTCTCGGAGGTTCAGGCTGCTGTTGGGCTTTATTTTTTAAAGGAATTGTACCAATTCCAGTTGCACCGATTCCAGTTCCTCATCAGGAATTCCGTACTTGAAATATGGATTGAGTTTTGCACCAGTTCTGATGCAGTTTTGACACTTCTGATGATGAAGTGTCTTCCCAAATAATCTCTTGGATTAATTATGCTTCCTGCAAATCTTGCACACCTGTGCACGTTTTTTAAGTATTTATTCCCAAATTGCCAGGGAAAAATCTGGAAAGGAGTTACAAACAAAGCCATAAAATGGGGAGGAAATGGGGTTTTCGGTTCAACCCTTGGAGGGAGTGTTTTGGAGACTTAAGCATTCGGCAGCACTTTGGAAAACTGAAGATCAGCTTCCAAACAGGAACAGAAAATAGAAATCCCGTTGGGTTTTTTTCCTGAAGGAAAACATGGTGGGAATTGATGGATTTGTGGAAAGATGCCTCAGTTTCTGGTGGGGGGTGGTGTGTTAATCCAGAAGCAGCTGAACTCGGAGATGATCCTGGAACTTATCTCTCCCATCAGGCTCCATGTCAGGTCCTGGTGTCACAGGAGCTCTCGGGGGAGCGCGGATCGGGATCTTATCGCGGGCGGGAATCTGGCAAAGGAGCGGCAGGGAATTAGCAGGTGCTGCTCTCATTGATTTCTCTAAGCACTGCACACAACCCGGGATTTCCTGCTGGAAACCACGGAGGCAGCAGAAGGGCTGGAAGCTCCTGTGGATATTGGAGCCGAACCTCTGGATCTGCACGGCTGCCGGTGGGCCGGGGTTGTGTCTCCAGGTGGGAACAGCTGGCAGGTGTTGGGTCGGGAGCGTTGCGGAGATCCCTGCTGGCTGTGGGAATTGCCCGGTAGGAATGCGGATGAGAGCGATCCTTTTCCAACAGAATACAGGCTCTTGTGCCGGCGTTCCCTCAATTTCCTGCTCCTGGGAGATGGTTTAGTTCAGGTGCTGGTGGTCCATCCAAGCTTGGAGGTCTTTTCCAACCCCAGCAGTTCTACAATTCCACCCCTGCGGGGTGAGCAAGGAATGAGGGCGTGGAATTCTGCTGGGCTTTCCCTGCCAGACTTGAATGGAAGGATAGGAAAAATCATTCCAGCGTTTCTCTGTTTCCTTCTGGCAGGATGGAGAAGAGGAAAATCCTGATGAAGTCCAAGGTTGCTGCTCCCAACCTCCTGAGGGCTCTGCATTCCCTGTACCGGCTCGGGCACCTCTGCGACGTGACGGTTCTCACCCAGCACCTGGGAATTCAGGAGGAATTCCTGGCTCACAAAGCCGTCCTGGCAGCTTCCAGCAACTACTTCAGGGGGCTTTTCCTGCACCAGGAGACGCTGGACGCCCAGAAGTGCACGGTGACCCTGCAGGACATCTACACCGAGGAGTTCACCTCCTTCCTGGAGTTCGTCTACACGGCAGAGGTGGAGATCGAGGCGGGAAAGCTCCAGCGGATGAAGGAAATAGCGGAAAGGCTGGAATGCAAGGATTTGCTGGACATCTGTGAAGAAGTGAAGGCAGAGGGCAGGAAGGGCTTGGATTTGAGCCTCCGCCTGAAAGGGCGGAGGGGTGAGAACGGGGGATTGCAGTGGCCTGGCATCCAGCAAGAGGAGAACCCCAGGAACTCCGCCCAGGTCGTGGCAATTCCCATGCAGAGGAAACTTTGGGATAGGCAGAAGCATCAGGAGCTGCTGCCGGAGCTCATGGGAGGCCAGGCGGGAGGCCTGGAGCGGGAGGCCGCAGCTTTCCCAGCCCCCAAATCCAGGCCGGCAAAGCTGCCCAAGTGCAAGGAGACGCGTTCCCCGTTGGGACTGGGTGTGGCCATCAGCAGCCTGGAACACCAGGATGGCCGTTCCCTGGGCGAGGGGCAGGAGCGGAAGCGGGAATGCCAGGCGTGTCCCTACTGCGACGAGGCCGTCGGCTCCGAGCGCGGCCGGACGCGCGGCGGGGACGGGCCCTACCGGGGCTTCGCCCATGGGGCCGCCTGCACCTCCCACCTCAGGTACGGAACTCCCGGGAACACGCTGCCCAGGGATCCCGGGATAAAGCATTCCTGGAGCCCTCCCTGCCTTCGTTCCGGGATTCCTTGGATCTGACTCGGAGCGGGTTGAAATGGGAATTTTTCTCTTGGCCACGCAGTGTGGATGACTGGATTGGGGTCTCCCAGATGGGGAATTCAGGGAATTTCCTGTTGGATTGGGCAACTGGAATTCTTTGTAATCCCCAGGTTTGGGGTTATAAATAGGAATTTTGTGTCTCTCTCTGAGCATTTAATCCCTGTTTCCTTTGGTTTAAATCCGTAATTTCACGGCCTGGGAAGAAAAGTCCATCCTCCGTTCCTGATGAGGTGAAAAACGCAGACCTTAATGAACTGAGGCATTTTAATTGTCCTCAGTTATCCAGTCCAACTCTTCCCAAACTCCCCATATTTGCAGGCTTTCCAAACATGCTGGGAATTTCTTAAACGGCGCAAGGAACAATTCGAAGGAACGGACTCTTCCCCCAAGGTCTGAGTTGAAACAATTAAACAGTGAATGAGTTTCAGATAAATTTAATTGAAGTTGTGCTCCGTTTTTAACAGGAAAATCCATGAGTCTGGGCAAGAGAGGAAACTCCTGCCTGTCTACTGGATGGTGGTTCCACCTCCGCACGGCCCAAACCCCACAGGCCGTGGCAGAGATCCCGACGGAGAGACTCGGGATGGGACACCGGAAACCTCGGGGCGCGAGGAAGACCCCGGGAATTCCTCCGTTGCTGAAGCAGAAAGGAGCAAGGAGCAAGAGGAATCCCAGGAAGCTGAAGGAGGGAATGAAGATGAAGGTGGAATGAGTGTGAAGGGCAAGGAGCAGGGAGAATACGACGCGGGATACTCGGAAGTTGAAGGAAGCAGAGACAACGAGGAATGTCACCAGGAGCAGGAGGAGGAGGAGGAGGAGGAAGCCTCAACAGAGAAGGACAGCAGCGAACCCGAAGCGGGGTTCAAGCTAAAGAAGGCCGGTAAAAGCGTGGCCAACAAGAAATCCCTGTGCGTGATCCAGTGCGACAAGTGCCAGGAGCAGTTTGTTTCGCGGAAGCAGTATGTGGATCACTGCCGGGACGCGCACCAGAGCCTGCCCGGCAAGGCCTACCGCTGCGAGCTGTGCGGCAAGGCCTTCGCCAGCTCCACCAGCTGCAAGGAGCACCGCGCCTGCGTGCACAGCGAGGAGAGGAGGTTCTCCTGCGGCCTCTGCCAGGCCACCTTCAAGAGGAAGCGGGATGTGAGGAGCCATTCCGTGCGGAAGCACGAGGGCCGGGCCAAGCGGCCGCTGTGCTCCGTGTGCGGAAAGATGCTGAGCTCCCGCACGGCGCTGGTGCTGCACATGCGGACGCACACCGGCGAGAAGCCCTACGAGTGCGCCGTGTGTCGCTCCAGGTTTGCTCAGCCGTCCCAGCTCAAGATCCATACCAGGTCAGACTCCAGCCGTGCCCCTTGCTTGCCCCTTAGAGCGGGAACGCCGGGATATCAGGTTCGGTGGGATCCGTGATGAATTCCCCTTTAGGCGAAGGCTTTGGTTCCGTGCCGCGTTTCCCGCGGTCGGGGTTTCGACACGGATGCCCCGGCCAAACTTGCGAGGAATGTCCGTCATTCGGGACAGGCTCTAAAATCCCACGCCGGCCCTCGGTGACGAAGAGTGAGTCAGGGATCCTGGATCAGGGGGTCCTGGAGCACGGGATCGCCATGGGATTTCATCTCTGTGCGCAGCTCCAGATCCGCGCCGCTCAGCTGCAGCTTGACGGGAGGAGCTGCTCCCTGGTGGTGGTGTCTGCGTGGATGTGTCCTCTCCCAGGAGAGGGCGAATCATCCCGTGGAATTCCCCCTCTTCGGAGCAAGAGTGATGACAATCCTTTGTCCTGACGGCTCAGAATCAGGAATGATTTTGGATGTCGTCCTGTTTGGGTTGGAATAAGTTAAGACCAAACACTGAGGCTCAGATTTTTCTGATTCTCTGTCACTTTCTGTCATTTTCCCTTCTTTCCCCTTTCCCATGCTCTGAGCTGCCTGGGGAGGAAAAAAAAAAAAAAAGTTGGATTTTGTAGGGCCTAAAAGTGAGGAAAAGGTAAATTTTAAATGGGGATTTTAAATTTTAAAAGGTAAATTTAAATAGGGGAATTTTAAATTTTAACAGGCAAGTTTTTAAAAGGTAAATTTAAAACAGGAATTTTAAATTTTAAATGGGGGATTTTAAATTTTAAAAGGTAAATTTTAAATGGGAATTTTACTCCTGGAGACACTGTTTTTTGAGGGAGCAGAGTTTCCCTTTCTCACTACATTTCAAACCCAAACGTCGTTTCAGGCCCAGCATTTTAGGGAGCAAGACCTAATTAATCCCTAATCACCGGTGTTTTGTCTCCATTAGATCCCACACCGGGGAGAAGCCCTACATTTGTGAGGACTGCGGCGCTTCCTTTGCCGACAGAGGAAAACTCACCGGCCACAAAAGGACACACACAGGTGGGAATTAAATATTCCAGCTGGTTTTCCCCATCCCTTTCCTGTTTTATTGCTGAGATACGAAAGAAATGCTCCCTTTTTTGGAACTCCTGGAAGAGTATCCAAGTACCAGGAAGGAATTCATGGGGATAGAAGGACTTGTAGCCTGGAGAAGAGGAGGGACTTTGTTGCTTTCCGCAATTCCCTGACAGGAGCCGGGGGGAACTTGGGCTCTGCTCCCAAGGACCGAGGGATAGGATGAGAGGAACGTCCTCAAGTGGTGCCAGGGGAGGGTATCAGGAAGGAATCCCTCATGGAAAGGGTTCTCAGGGTTGGAATGGGATGGAGTCCCCATGCCTGGGTGTGCCCGGGGATGCTGCCGGGGCAGGGATCAGGCACAGCTCGGACTCGATGACCTCGGAGGCCTTTCCCAGCCTGGGCTCTGGGATTTGCAGGCCGACTCCTAGGGATAAATCCCCCTGGGAGAATTCCCGGTTTCTCTTCCCTCAGGAGAGCGGCTCTTCGGGTGCGACGTGTGCGGGAAGCACTTTGCCACCAACGAGTACCTCAAGTGCCACAAGCGCTGCCACCTGGGAGCCAAACCCTACAGCTGCCAGGTCTGCGGGAAAACCTTCGGCCTCAGAGCCTCCCTGGCCCAGCACAGCAACGTCCACGCAGGTAAATCCCAGGCTGGAAAAGGGATCCTGCCTTTGTGCTGCTTCCCGCTGCGGGTGGGACCCCAGAACCACTGAGCTTGGGAAAGGGACGTCGGGTCCAAGCTGTGCCGCATCCCCCCAGCTCGTCACCGAGTGCCACATCCAGGCATTCCTTGGATTCCAAGGAGGGGAATTCCATCGGGAAGCAGGGCTCATGCTGACCCTGGCTCACGGGAGCCGTGTGTGGTACCCTGAACAAACCCTGAGGCCCGGATTGTGCGGCTGAAGGAATCTGGGGGCGGAGGTCAGCCGCGGCCTCGGCGGGCATTGGGGAACATTTCCCATGGAATGGTTGGGATTGGGAGGCACCTCAGGGCTCATCCCATCCCACCCCCTGGCACGGACAGCTCCCGGCTCTCCCAGCCAGCTCCGAGGAGCCGCTCCTAACGGGCTGGCTGTTCCCAGAGAGGCGTCCCTATTTCTGCGAGCAGTGCGGCAAGGCCTTCACGCAGCCGGGAGCTCTGCGGCGCCACCAGCGCATCCACACCGGAGAGAAGCCCTACAAGTGCCGGGCCTGCGACAGGACCTTCACCGACATGTCCACCCTGCGCCGGCACGCGGCGGTACGGCATCCCACGGGATCTTCCCGCTCCTCCCTGCCGGCATTCCCATCCCAGCAGGAATTCCCAGCCTCGGGAGCTTCGGGGCAGGGCGGGGAGCCACCGCCTTGACACCTATTCCTGAAGTTTGTGGGGTTTTCCCTCCTCCCTGCCGCTGCTGGCAGCCAATCCAGTCCATTCCCAGTCCTAGGGGGAGGGTGGCCATCCCTGGGAGTGACGGCACTTCCGCTCCCAGATCTTTTCCTAAAAGACTCCGTGGGAAGGTGTGAGGAAGGGCTTGGGATTTGAGGTTGTTTTTTAGGGATGAACAGCAGTGTCCCCGCTGCTTTAACCCTCACTGCGGCCCCGTGCCGCAGGAATTCACACATTCCCAGCTCAGGAAAACGCCGAGCTCGGCTCTCCCCAGACACCTCTGGGTCCTGGAAGTGACAGCAAAGACAGAACGGGAGGTTCCCTTCCAGCTCCCAAGTCAGACTCCTGCCCGTGTGCCGAAATTCCAGCTGGCTTCTGGAAGCATTCCATGGCAGCAGAGCCAGAAATCCGGCACGCAGCTGGCAAAAGAGCCTCGTTCGTGTTTGAGTTGGGACTTGGAGCACGGGATCCTGGCGCTATCCCAAAACTGTTGGATTTAGCTGGGGATGAAGTCAAATATTTGGCAGATAAAGATCAGATCCCTTTTCCCGCCCTGCTCCTTTTTCCTCTCAGATCCACGACCGCAACGCTCACTGGAGGAGCTTCTTGATCGACCTCACGCAGAAAAAACACCACAACTGGTCCAAGATCGAGACTTTGGCGGAGGCGCAGCCAGGACGGGATCCCACGCCGGGAATTTGCTCTCTGGACCACGGGCAACCTCACAAACCACAAAGGGCCAAATCAGCGGCAGCAGCAGCGGCAGCAGGCGTGAGCCCCGGGCCTGGGGACAGCGGCGGCGCTGAGCCCTCCCTTTTGTACTTATAAAGTCCATTTTAGCCCCAAAACGGGCGCTTCGAGGTGGGAACTCTCCTTTGGGATGCAGGGAGCCGTTCCCAGCGCTCGGTGTGACCTCGGGAGCGTTACGGGTGCTGAAGGGGTAATTTTCCCTCCTCAGGAGGGTTTTTATTCCACGGAAACCTTTGCAGCCTTCCGGAGGTTTGTGTTTTTCCCCGAAGCTGTGGGAGCATCCCATTGGGAGTGGGCGGGGCGGGGTGTGTGTTTACGGGCCGCTGTAAATCACCAGTTCCGCCTTTAATAAAGCTGTCAGTGCCGCCCAGCCCGGCCCTCCTTCATTCTCCCGGATTTCCCTGGCAAAAACGCCGGGATTTGGGAATGCCGGGGCATGGGCGGGAGAAGGCCGCGTTGCCGAGCAACGCCCGGCGCGTTTCGTAGCGTCACTTCCGGCGCGCCGCCGCCCGGGCCGGGGTCGTGGCGCGTCAGCGCTTCCGGCCGCGCCCGGGGCTGAGCGGGAGCAGCGGCCGGGAACGGAACGGGAACCGAGCGGGGACGGAACGGGAACCGAGCGGGAACCGTGAGTGCGGGAGCCACGGCGGGCTGGCCCCCACCCGCCTCTTTCCCCCTCATTCCCCCCAACTCCGCCTCTTTTCCCCCCTTCTTTTCCCCTCCCTTTTCTTCTCCTCCCCCTTCCCCTCCCCGTTGCCCCCCGTTCCTCTCCCGTTTTCCCCCCGTCTTTCCCCCGCGGCAGCATTCCCAGGGATCCAGGGGGTTGGAAGTGGGCGCTGTGGGACTCCAGCAGCAGCCGCCGGGGAATCCTCTCCCCATCCCCTTCGGGCTGGGGCTTTTTGCCTGTTTCCAGCCGGCTGTGCCTCTGGAAGGGGCGGGATTCCTGGGAAACGGCCGGGATGGGAATTGGAGCTTGTGCAGCAGCACGAGAGGGAGCTAAGAGAGATTGGTTTTCTCGGGGTAAAAGATGTTTTGGTGTGGTCTATGGAGCATTGGGTGAGACAAGGCTGAATTCCCGGGACACGGGAAGAAATCCCTGGGGCTCTGGTAGGAACAGGCTGGGGCTCAGCAGGTTCCCTGGAGCAGCTTTAAATCCACAGAAACCTGGTTTGTTCTGGGGCCGGACCCTTGGGAACGGCGCCCCAAAACTTCTGCCCCTTTATACACCTGGGAGCAGCTTCTGACATTCCCGGGAAATGGGGGGCTGGAAAAGGACCTTGGGAATGAGCAGGCCCTGAGTCCATCCGGAGGAGCTGCCGTCATCCATGGGGTTCTCGGTGTGTGGACGCGGTTATCCGTCACGGGAGAGCTCGGGATCGTACGGGGGAAGCATTTCCAGGCGGTTCCTTTGGGATTGTCCCGTTACCTTGTGCTCAGTCTTGCCTTCCTTTTATTGCCTGCTGCCTCATTCCTTAATTCCAGGTGCCTTCGCTGGGATCCAGCTCCGCTCCATCCCTGTCCCAGGGATTCCTGGCAAGTCAGGCTTGGCGTTTAGGCTCTCGTGGGCTTCCAGCTCGGTGGCCGCGCCGAGGAGCCGGCGATGGCTCCGAGGTGGGCGTGAAGGACCTGGGAGCTCCTCGGATCCCCACGGAGCGTGGCGGCGGCATTCCCGGGAAGATGGAGAGCAATCCGGTGCTGCTGGAATCCAAGTCGTCCCCGCTGAACCTCCTGCACGAGATGCAGCAGCTGCGGCTGCTGGGCCACCTGTGCGACGTGACGGTCAGCGTGGAGTACCAGGGCGTGCGCGCCGAGTTCCCGGCGCACAAGGCCGTGCTGGCCGCCACCAGCAAGTTCTTCAAGGAGGTGTTCCTCAACGAGAAGGCGGCTGACGGCCCCCGCAGCAACGTCTTCCTCAACGAGGTGCAGGTGGCCGACTTCGCCTCCTTCCTGGAGTTCGTCTACACGGCGCGCGTGGAGGTGGAGGAGGACAGGGTGCAGCGCATGCTGGAGATCGCCGAGAAGCTCAAGTGCCTGGACCTCTCCGAGACCTGCTTCCAGCTGAAGAGGCAGATGCTGGAGTCCGTGCTGCTGGAGCTGCAGAGCTTCTCGGAGTCGCAGAGCCCCGAGGGGGAGAGCGCGGCCGAGGCCAAGCGGGAGCCCCCGGAGCCGCCGGCGGCCGAGGGGCCGGCTGCCAAAGCCAGGGAGAAGGCGGACAGAAAGAAGGAAGCGCTGAAGGCTCCGTACGCCAAGATCCGCAGGGCGAGCGGGCGGCTGGCCGGCAGGAAGGTGTTCGTGGAGATCCCCAAGAAGAAATACACCCGCAGGCTGCGGGAGCAGCAGCGCGACGCCGGCGCCGCCGAGCGGGAGGAGCCGTCCCAGGGCGAGGAGGGGCAGTGCAAGCAGGAGGAGAGCTCCGGGGAAACCGAGGCCGCCCGCCCGGACAACCCGGCGGAAGGCGGCGAGGGGGACAGGAAGAAGCAGCGCGGTGGCGGCGGCAGCGGCGGGGGCTTCAAGTGCGGCACGTGCCAGAAGGAGTTCCTGTACGAGAAGAGCTTCCTGAAGCACGTGCAGCAGAGCCACGGGGCGGCGGCGGCGCCCGAGTTCCGCTGCGAGACGTGCGCGCAGACCTTCGCCAACCGCTGCAACCTGCGCAGCCACCAGCGGCACGTGCACAGCAGCGAGCGCCGCTTCCCCTGCGAGCTCTGCGCCAAGCGCTTCAAGCGCGGCAAGGACGTGCGGCGCCACGTGCTGCAGGTGCACGAGGGCGGCGCCGAGCGGCACCAGTGCCAGCAGTGCGGCAAGGCGCTCAGCTCCAGGACCGCCCTGCGCCTGCACGAGAGGACGCACACGGGACACAAGCCCTACGGCTGCCCCGAGTGCCAGGCCAAGTTCTCGCAGCCTTCCGCCCTCAAAACGCACATGAGGTACGGGAGAGGCGCCAGCCTGGGCGTGGGGCCGCACAAATCCCTGGTTCCATGTGGGATTCAGCCTTCAGGGCCTCCCAAATCCCTGGTTTTTCTTTCAGGGCCTCCCAAATCCCTGGTTTCGTGTGGGGTCCTGCCCTGAGGGCCTCCCAAATCCCTTTTTCTCTTCAGACACTGGGTTCAGCCTTCAGGGCCTCCCAAATCCCTGGTTTCTCTTTCAGGGCCTCCCAAATCCCTGGTTTCTCTTTCAGGGCCCCCCAAATCCCAGTTTTCTCTTTCAGAGCCCCCCAAATCCCAGTTTTCTCTTTCAGAGCCCCTCAAATCCCTGGTTTCTCTTTCAGGACCTCCCAAATCCCTGGTTTCACATGGGGTCCAGCCCTGAGGGCCTCCCAAATCCCTTTTTCTCTTTCAGGACCTCCCAAATCCCAGGTTTCTCTTTCAGAGCCCCTCAAATCCCTGGTTTCTCTTTCAGGGCCTCCCAAATCCCTGGTTCCATGTGGGATTCAGCCTTCAGGGCCTCCCAAATCCCTGGTTTCTCTTTCAGGACCTCCCAAATCCCTGGTTTCACATGGGGTCCGGCCCTGAGGGCCTCCCAAATCCCTTTTTCTCTTCAGACACTGGGTTCAGCCCTCAGGGCCTCCCAGATCCCTGTTTTCATGTGGGGTACATCCCTCAGGGCTGCTCAGATCCCTATTTTCTCTTTCAGGGCCTCCCAAATCCCTGTTTCCATGTGGGATTCAGCCCCCAGAGCTTCCCAAATCCCTCTTTTCTCCTCATGTGGAGGTTCAGCCCTCAGGGCCTCCCAAATCTGTTTTTATATGGGGGTTCAGCCCTCAGGGCTGCCCAAATCCCTGTTTCCATGTGGAGGTTCAGCCTTTAAAGCCTCTCAGATTCCTGTTTTCTCTTTCAGGGCCCCCCAAATCCCTGTTTTCTCTTTCAGGGCCCCCTAAATCCCAGTTTTCATGTGGGCAGAGGAGGGGGTGGCGCGTCCCCCATGACACCCACACGGAGCCGCTGGGTTTTTATCTGTCCCGGGGTGTTTTTATGAGGGAAAAAAATCACCCCTGAGGGACTTTAACCTGATTTTGGCAGTATTTTATCTACCTCAGGGCCTTCTGATAAGGGAAAGATAATCTCTGAGGGGTTTTAACCTGAATTTATCCATTTGATCTTGCTGAGGGAATTTTTATTATGGAAAAAATCGTCTCTGAGGGGGTTAGCATGATTTTATCCTTAATTTTATCTGTCTTGGGCCAGAGACATTTTTATGAGGGGGGAAAAAAAATCCTCTCTGAGGGGTTAAACCTGTTTTTTGTTGGGTTTCTTTTCCTGTTCCCAGAGGCCTTTCAGGAATTTTGGACTCTGGGAACTCAACGCTGCCTTAGTTTGGGTGAGGTGGCAGCCGGTGGTGGGAATTCCTCATCCTTTGGGATCTGTTTTTCCAGGTGGATGTGCCTCTCCAGGAAAAGCAGCCATCCCTGAGAGGCTTCCCCTCATATCCCAAAGGATTGGGCAGCCAGGGAATGGGGGAAAGGTTCTTCCTGGAGTTTGAAGATCCCTTTTTCCTTGCAGGATCCACACGGGGGAGAAGCCCTTTGTGTGCGATGAGTGCGGGGCGCGCTTCACCCAGAACCACATGCTCATCTACCACCGGCGCTGCCACACAGGTGAGCCCGGAAAAGTGGGAAAATCCAACCCCAGGCGTTCCAGGGAAACCGCTGCCCTCAGGAAATGCTGCTCTTAATCTGCGTTTTTAGGGCTAAAACGAGATCCTGTCGTCTCCTCGCTGGGATGTGCCTGAGGAAGGTTCCCCAGGTGGTTTTGAGCTGAGGGAGGGTTGGGTGAAATTGGATTTTTTGGGGGAGAAATCCCTCCCTGTGGGAGTGGGGAGGTGCTGTAACGGTCTTCCCAAAGAAGCTGTGGATTCCCCGTCCCTGGAAGTGTTCCAGGCCCGGTTGGGAGTGGCCAGTGGGACAGGGGAAGGTGTCCCTGCCCATGGAGTGGTTTGGAACCGGCTGACCTTGAAAAGACCCCACAGTGAGGACACGCCCCGGAATTTCTCCAGGATTTTTTAGGAGTATTCCCAAAGCTCTGCTGCTTTCATCCTCCTTTCCCCCCACCCTTTTTTTTTCAGGGGAAAGGCCTTTCATGTGTGAGACCTGTGGGAAGAGCTTTGCCTCCAAGGAATACTTGAAACACCACAACCGGATCCACACGGGATCCAAGCCCTTCAAGTGTGAGGTTTGCTTCCGGACCTTTGCCCAGCGGAATTCCCTCTACCAGCACATCAAGGTCCACACAGGTAGGCTGTGCCCCTTTCCTTGGACACACAAACCCCTCAGTGCTCCAATATTCCAGCAAGGAACTCTCAGCCAGGCTTTCCCCCACCGGGGCCCCGCTCCACCTGTCGTGTTCTCCCCTTCTCCCACTGGTCCCGAGGGACAGCGTTCCCTGGGATGCTTCCACAGGCCGTGGAGGTACCTCGGTGATCTGCCAGGATTGTGGGGGACCCAGGGTTTAGCTCCCGAGGTTTATCCAGGGAAGGGGGAAAACGGGATCAGTTTCCTCCCGGCGGGGAGTTTGTGGTGTGTTGGGAGCGATCCCGGGGCTGGGAACAGCGGGACAGTGAATAAGGGGGAGGAATCCTTGGATTCTGGGTAGGACTCGGGTCTCCAGTGGAAAAATCCCTGGGAAATCCATGGAAAAGGCAGCACGGCTTTGTGGGGCTGGGAGGATGGAGAGGGCAGGACGTTTTCCCTGGGCCAGCATTCCCAGCCCGTGTCCCGTGGCGCGTTCCCAGGGGAGCGGCCGTACTGCTGCGACCAGTGCGGGAAGCAGTTCACGCAGCTGAACGCGCTGCAGCGGCACCACCGCATCCACACCGGCGAGAAACCCTTCATGTGCAACGCCTGCGGCAGGACCTTCACCGACAAATCCACGCTGCGCCGCCACACCTCGGTACCGCCAGGGACGGAGGGAGGGAGCCGGGTTTCATCCTCCTTTCCCCACCCTTTTTTTGGGGAGGTTGGGAAGGCTCTGCCGTGGTTTGGCCAGGGAATCCGTGGGTGCTGGATCCCTGGAATTGCTCAGGAGGAGCTTGGACGTGGAGCAGCAGGGAGAGGGGAGGTGTCCCTGCCCGTGGCACTGTCCTTCCAACCCGACCCATTCCACAGCTCCAAAAACCTTCCCTACCGATGCCAAACGCGAGCTTGATCCACACTTTTCCCGGCCACCTCATCCCCAGCCTGCTCTCTCTCTGCTGGTTATCCCTTTGCAGATCCACGACAAGAACACCCCCTGGAAATCCTTCCTCGTCATCGTGGAAGGAGCCACCAAGAACGACGAGGGGCACAAAACGGAGCTTCCCGACGAGGAATACGAGGTGTCCCCCAAAATCCCGGACAAGCTGCTGGCCTTCCCAGAGAACAGCCCCTACCAGAGCCTGGCAGCGGGGCCGGGAAGCGGGAATTCCAGCACGGAGCGGAAGGGCTCCGGAGCGCAGGAATCCCTGCTGGGAGAGCTCACCGTGCTGCACGCGCAGACAGACTCCGGGCAGCCCCAGCTCTGTTCAGCCCTGGTGAACATGGAATGATTCGGGATTGCCTCCCGCTCCTTGGGCTGCAGCCCTTGGACAGTCCCGGGCCTGAGGGAGGCCGGTGTTGGGAAGCTGGGAAAGAGCGGATTTCCAGCTTTCCTCTGGACATTCCTTCCCCAGCTCCATCTCCTGGAGGTCGGGCGGGGTGGCACCGCACCAGGGAACGTGTGGGAGTGGATTCCCCGGGAATTCAGGTAGCTCGGTGGTGCAGGTGTGTTTTCCAGGGAATTCGATGCCACGTGGACAATCAGGAGAAGCGATGTTTCTCCCTGACATTCGCTGTGTTTTCCCCAGTGGAATTCCATCCAGGAAAAGTCTGGCTGCGTTTGCTCTTCAGGAAATGTTGGTTTCTCTCTGCTTTTGCCAAAGATCCCCAGGAGTGGGAGTGGCTTTGGAGTTCCATTCCAGGAGTTTGGAGTCTCTGAGCAGCAAAACGGGGCAGGTGGCAGCCAAGTGCTACTTCCATGGTTTTACAATTCCATGGAAACTGGAGCAGTCTGGCACTTGGATCCTGCCAGTTCTCACCTTCCAGCTGCTCCCAGGGAATCGGGCACTTAGGAGGCCCGAACATCTCCTGGAATAAAGTCTGGGAAAAGGAGCTGTGCTGGGAAGGGCTCGGCTCAGAGGCTTCTCCTGCTCCTTTTTAGTGGAATGGGATTTGGGGGGATTTCCCCAGGGCAGGGAAGGAGCCTTGGGAGCGTTGTCCAGCTGGGCCCGCTCCCGTTTTTTTCGGAGCAGCGAGTCCCTGCTGCGGTTTAACGCTCCAAACCTCGGGATGGGCTTCCCAGAGGAAAAACCCGCAGCTTTTCCCGTTCCTTTTCCCACTCCTGTGCCTGTTCCTGTGGTATTCCCCCGGCGATCCCTCAGTGAAGATGTGAGCAGAACTTTGGGAAAGGGAAGCACAATCCAAGCCCGGTGAGACCCAGCAATAAAGGAACCCTCCCCACCTGTGGCACAGAGCTGGTTTTTGGGATAAAGGGATGGCGGAGGCGTTCCCAGGGAATTCTTAAGCAAGAAAAAAAAGGGAATTTTTGTACCAGAGGACATTTCCAAGGGGTTATATTTGAGATATTTATTCTTCCTGCTGGAGCTCAGACATTCCCAATGGAAGGAAGGGGGTTGTAGGAATATTTAAAGGCTGAGCACTCGGATCTGGAGCCGGGGAATGTTTGGTATTCCAGGAACATACGGAAGTGAGTAACTTGTTTGAGCTGTTCCTATTAAAATACGGAATATGGAGACCTCATCCGGTGACTCAGTCGCGTCCAGTGGGACACTCTGGGATATGGAGAGGCTTGGGAAGTTCACCTGGAGAAGAGGTTCCCAGGAAACCTCAGCAGGAAAAGCGGGAGGGATTCTTCGGCAGGAATCGCAGAGACAGGACAAGAGGCAGGGAATGGCTTCCCAGGGACAGAGGGACAGTTCTGCTGGGATGTTGGGAAGGAATCCATCCCTGGCAGCGTCCCAGGGGCTTGGAGCAAGCCGGGATGGGGGAAGGTGTCCCTGGATGAGCTTCAAGGTCCCTTCCCACCCAAACCATTTCAAAGAGGAATGGAAGGAATGACGGCCCCTCCCGGCCGCCATTGTCCCACCACGCTCCAGCCGCGGGAGTTTTCCAGAAGAACCAGTTCTGCCTCCTTCCATCCATGATTTTCACTTTATTCATGTACAGAGTCACACCAAACATGATATTCTTGCTAAGGCCATTTCCTTAAATAAGTTTTCCGAGTAGAGAGTGATGGAAGTGGGGCGGGAATACAGCGGGAGTGGCGGAATTGTCACCTGGGAACCGTCACACTTCACCATGGATACAGCGGAGGACATGCTGGAGCTACTCACACACAACTACCGGGTGTAGGGATGGAGTAACAGCCCTCCTGCTCCTCCTGTCCCACGACACCGGCGCAGGGAACGGCAACAGAACCGAAAAAACACCGGGAAAAGTGGAGCCTCCCGAGCTGTGCTTCCCCTGCTCCCGGCTCCCACAGTGCTGGACGCCACACAAAGCCATTCCCAAGGGTGGGAATGGATGAATTCCAGGTGCTTCCAAGCCTGGAGCTGGGAGATCCCACCCCCCCTGCCTCCCAAGCCCAGGCTTTTCCATCTGTTTGGGATGAACACAAGGACCTGTGGGAAATAAAGAGATGGGGAAGGGCGGGAAAACACCAAAGCGAGGGGAATTTAATTTGGCATGGATCGGAATTTTTGGTTTTCACGACTTCAGAGCCCGACGAGCCAAGCTCTGTCCAAAGCCCAACATTCCAACCTGACTTTTGCAGAGGAAAGAGGGGCTGGAGCTGCCTGGAGCCTCCAGAACAGCCCATAATTAATGACTCCACTCTTCCCAAGGAGTGAGGAATTGCACAAGCTCCCGACGCCTCTGACACATCCCTGAAAATCCCGGCCGCTCCATCCTCTCTCCTTAATCACGCATCCACCAATTCCTGCGGGAATTTCTCAACTTTTCCCAAGAAAACTTGGCCCCAGCCACCCGAATTCAAGCCAGGCTCCCGTGAGATCAACACCCGCGTGCAGCCGAGGGGTCGGAATTCAGGGATTGTGCCCGGCACGCACAGAGGGCGAGGTACAAAAATTCCACCTTCCTGGGAATTATTTGGGAAGTGGAGGGATGGGGATGCACCACCAGCTAAAGTGGAAAATCAATCCAGGAAAGATGGAAACCAACCAGGACCTAGGGCCGACACGGATCCCGGCGCTCTTGGAATGCCTCTGGTGCGGCGGGGGTGTGCGGGACATTCCCAATTCCCAAAGCCTCTGGCTAGCAGCACTTCCAGACCCCCACATCCAAGCGTATCCAACACTCGGGAACGGGAAAACGGGAACACAGCGGGCTGGAAGCGCTTATCGGTACTGCGCTGGCCTGGATGGAATATTTACATGCTGGAAATTACAGCGGGAAAACCGGGAGCCGCGGGTGCAGGCACCGGGATGAGCGGGACCAATCCCGAGGAAGAGGAGGAGGAGGAGGAGGAGGAGGAGGAATTCCGCTCCGAGGGCTTCTCCTGCCTCGCATCCGCCCGGAGCGTCACAGAGCGGGGGCTAAAGAAACACAGTGAGCCATGGGAATGGGAAGCGACGAAAGAAAGCGCGGGATTGGGTCGGGAATTCCCGAAAAGTCCTCGGCTGGAGGCGGGAAGGGCCCGTGGGGGTCACTTGAGGTCGCCATCGCCCTCGCCCTGGATGGTTTTCTTGATGCGCAGCAGCATCGTGGTGAGCCACTGATCCAGCCGCGAGATGGAGTCAAATTCCTTCACCTGGCACCGGGAAAAACTGGGATCAGGGAGCGGAGGGAAAGGGAACGAGGCAGGGATGGGAATGGGAGATGAGTGGGCTCCTCCTGGGAATAAAGGGGAGGGAAAGAGGAGAGAAAAGGGAGCGGGGAATGGAAAGAAGGATGATAAATGGAAAGGGGGAAAAAAACAAAGGGAAAGGAAGGGAAAGGGAGAGGAAAACAAAAAAAAGGAGGGTGGAAAAGGGGAAGAGAGGAAAAAGGGGAAGAAGAGAAGAAGAGGAGGAGGGGAAAGGGAAAGAACTAAGGGGAAAGAGGCGGGGAAAAACGCAAGCGGAAAGTGGGGAAAAACAAGGGAAAGGAAAAAAATGGGGGAAGAAAAGCGAAAAGGGACAGGGCCACATTCCAGAGAAAAGCCTCTCCAAACCCACCCTGAGCACTTCAAGCTCCTGTCAAACACCAAAGAAGCCACAGCAAACCCAGGCAGGATGTGAAACTCTCCAGGAAAACCCGGGAATGCTCAAGGAAGAAGCCGGGACCTCGCTGGAGCAGTTCTGTCCCCCTGCCCCTCTCCGCAGGTTCCCAAATACTGAGCAGGGCACGGGCATCCCAAAAAAGAGAAGGGAGAAGCAGCATTCCCGAGGGAACCCACGAGTACTCACTGCCTCGGTGTAGGCCTCGCTGTTCTGCTCCTCGTGAGCTTCCAGCAGTTTCTGGGAAAACACCAGGGAAAATGAGGGAATGCTCTGTTCCTGCGTGTCCCCGCTCCAGGAACAGCACCCACCACAAACAGGGTTCTGGGCCAAACCCGGGGAAAAGTGATGCTGACATCCTCTAAAATGCTGGGATGAAGGAGAAAACCCCTGGAGAAGTGGGAAAGCCCCCTGGTTACTCACTTTCAATAGCTTGCATTCCCGGGAATCTGTGAAAGCCGGGAACATTTCTTCGTATTTCTCCAGCGCAAGCTGGAAGAGAGGAGAGATCCCTTCACAGACCATTCCCATTCATTTTTTTTTTTTTCCCCAGGATTTGCTTTCCCATCCTCAAACTCGGGAAAGCGTCCACCAGGAATCCAACACAGCACGTGAAGAATTCCAGCCACTGCTGAGGGGGGATTGGGAATTCTGGGATAACTGACCTTGGCATTCAGCTCATCCACAATGAAGTGGCACAGGGCGGCTTTGAAGAAATATTCCTTGGCGCTGTACTTGAGCAAAGGGTTATCCATCGTGTTTGTTCCCACCTGGACAAAAAACAATGTGGAAAAAAGGGGCAGGAAAGGAAAGGCTGGATTAAACCCATCCAAATCCCGCCCCAAAGCTGGGAATAAAAGGGGGAAAATGGCCAAAAAGCCGTGGGGAAGCAGGGAGGTTTTGAACTCATCCCAAGGGAAGTCGGATCCCAGCAGGCTGATCCCTGGTGGATGAGGAAATGGGAAAACAAATCCACTTGGGAAAAAGCTGCTCCAGGATTAACCCTGTGGAAGCACCAAGCAGCAGTGCCGGTGTTGGCAGGTAAATATCCAACAGAAGGCGGAGCTGACAAACCCGGGAGGGAATTTTCTGCCAAAGGGAGTTGCAAGTACATTCAAAGGGGAATTCTGATGGATTTCTCCCAGCCTTTTCCTGGAAACACTGAAAATCATGGATATGGCACTCGTGGAGCAGCAGAACTCTGACCTCAGGGAGCTTTTCCAACCTAAACAATTCCCTGATCCCGGAGGTTTTGCCGACGCCCCCGGGCCCTTTTCCTTGGGAAGAGGTGCTATTCCCACTGGATTTGGCTCCTGACCTGCTCGTAGATCTCGATGGCTTTCTGGTACTGCTCCAGCTGTGCCGCGTAGGCCGCCACCTTCAGCAGACACTTGTTGGCTGAGCTGCAAGCACATCCCGAAAATCAGGCCCTGGATCCCGGGAATTCACCAGCCCATGGCCCAGCAGCCCTTCCCGGAGAGAAAGGCGGGAACCCATAGCTGGGATTTAGAGGAATTCTCTTGGAAATCAGCCCAAATGGGAAGTGTGGCAGTTGTGGGAGCGCCGGGGATGGATCCCTGTTCCAGCCCTTCCCACCGATCCCAAGGACTTGCCTGTTGGATTCCTCTCCCTTGTAATAATCCGCGGCCTGCTCGTAGTGCGCGATGGCCTGGGGACAGAAAGGTGGGATGGGTTATCCCGGGATAAAGCACCCCAGGGAACAGCGCTCCGGGAGAGAGACGGGATCCAACAGAGCGGAGCCGAGGAAGGAAATCCCTGCCTGGAAAACAACCCCTACATCCCGTCCGTTTTATCCTGTGAAATTCCTGCAGGAGATCCGCAGCGGGATTCCTGCCCGGGGAGCCTGGGAGCGGGAATGAGGGAATCGGTGCTGAGCTGGGAGCTGAAGGTGACGGGAAATGGCTCCGTGACATTCCCCAAGCGCTTTTCCAGTGGGAAACGCCGGGGTGGATTCTCAGTGGAGTGCTCAGCCCGTGCTGCTGGCACAGGGACACACCAGAGGGTGCAAATCCCTTGGGATTGCTCCACCAAAGCCTCCGGGCCCGGAGAAACACAAACTCCAACTCAGGGCTGGACTGCACCAGGAACTCCGGTGCTGGATGGGAGATGGGAATTCCTGAGCTGAAGGCAAGGAAATCCCAGGATGGCTTGGGTTGGAAGGGACCTCAAAGCCGATCCACTTCCACTGGGGGAACACCTTCTGCTATCCCAGGCTGCTCCAGCTTGGCCTCGGCCGCTTCCAGGGCCGCGACAACCATGAGTTTCCCGGGAAAGCTGCGCCGTGACGTCAGCGGCGTCCCCTCACCTTCTCGATGTCCACCAGCTCGGCCTCGTAGATCTCGGCGATGGTGATGTGGTGCTTGGCGGCGATGGTGAAGCGGCCCTGGGGACGGGAGGGAAGCGGGATGAGGCGCGGCGTTCCCGGGAAGGCGCGCGGCGTTCCCGGCGGCGGGGCCTTACCATGTCCGTGTAGATATCGATGGCTGCGTTTAAGCAGTTGATGGCCTCTGCAGCGTGCGTGAGAGACAAGAGCGTCAGGCACCTCCCGTTCCCGCATCCCGGCCAGCTGCTGCTCCGGGGAACGGCTGCCCACGGAGCGGGCTCTGCCGGGACCCCACCCCAGTGCCCCCAAATTCCCAAAGGGAACCGACACCGGGACCATCCCAGCCCGAGTTTGCCGCCCGCGTCCCCCAACGGAGCCAATTTCAAGGGATCAGCTCCAAAACGCTGCTGTTTCCCAGGGAGTTTGGGAGTTTCACCATTCCAAAAGGGTGTTCTCCACCCCTGGCTCCCGGGATAACGCTGCTGGAGGTGGGGGATTTGCTCCCAGAGCTATCTGGGGAAAAGCGGGCTGGAGACTTCCTCAAAAATCACAACACGGCTGAAAGAATCCCAGATCCTTAATTCTCATCCCAGGGCTGGGGAAAGCCTCAGGAACATGGATTCCACCGGGATCTATCCCAAAGCCATTCCTCTGGAAGCCATTCCCTAAAGCCAAGCCGAACCGGCACAGAAGCTGCCAAAACTCCCAACACCCTGCAGCATCCTGAATCCCAACAAACACCAAGGGGAGATGCCAGCACGCTGCTGACCTCCTGCACCATCCCAAAGCTCCTGGAAAAGCAGGAATGCACCTCTGCCACCGCTGGCTGGGAGCAATCCCAGATTCCGCCGCCTTACCCTGCGGATCCGCTTTTTTGTAGGCGTTCCCGGCGTCCACGAAGCTGGTGGCCGAGTCGTGCTTGCTCTGGAGCTGCATGTGCAGCTTGGCCGCCTGGCAGAAGGCATTTCCTGCCGCTGGAAAAGAAGGAATACCGATCCTGTGAATCCCGGGAACGAGCGGCTTCCGGGAGCAGGGCAGATTTTTCGGGATGAGGCCTTCCCAAGCAGGATCACCAGCTGGGATGTTTACATTCCTCCAAGACCCTTCAGCTCCTTCCCAGTGTTTAAACAGGAATTGCATGGACACAGAGACCGTTCCCCAGGGAATAACTCACAGGAAGACGTTTGGGCGCTTCCCAATCCCCCCCAGATCCCGGGATTTGGACTCACCACTCCAGTTTTTGGCGATCTTGAACATGTTGGCAGCCCTGGTGTACATCTCACAGGCCTCCTCCACCCGGGTGTTGCCCCTGGAACGCAGCGGGAACGCTCCTGAGACCGGGCCGGGAGGGAACACGGCTCCAGAGCCAAAACTGGGATTGGGAATCTTGGCCTCTCCAGGCTGTGTGGGGCTGATCCCACCCCACCATGTGAGGACACTGAAAGGGGGAATGCTGGATTTGGGGGCTCTCCCAGAATTCCCAGATGCCAAAGGTCAGATTTTTGGTAAGGAAATGCAGATTTTTTTTTTCATGGATACCCTGGGGGGAAAAAAGAGGCTCTGAGGGGAGCTCCCCGCTCTCCATAACTCCCTGACAGGAGCCAGGTGGGATCCAGCTCCACTCCTGCAGAACAAAAAGGAATCCCAGGATGCTTAAGGCTGGAAAATCCCTCAATCCCATGAATCCAACATTCCCCCCTGAGTGCTGCTCTTCAATCCACCTCACAACAGGGGTTATTCCATTGTCTTTTTCCCATCTCTTGGGAATTCTGGCGCTTCTCTCCCCTCCCTGTCTCCCTCTGGCAGCCGAACACGGTTGGTTTGGAAGCACAGGCGGGATTTTTGGATCCCTCCTTGCCCTTGGAAGGCGCCTCTGGCACGAGCCAAAGCCAACAGAGGCGGCAGCGAGGAATTCTACACCCGGAGAGGCCCCAGGAACTGGGCAGCTCCCAGCCTTTCAATCCCAAAACACTGGAAATAAAAGGAATATCAGCTCCTGGGCAAGGTGCTGGAGGAATTCCAGGAAGAGCCCAGGTGGGAAGAAGGCATTTGGCCGGCGCTGGGAGGCCTGGACATCCCGTTGGCCGGGAAGAAGCCGAGAGCCGAGTCACCCCCGCAAACCTTTCCTTCCTGTTTCTTTTTATTTTTTTTTATTTTATTCTTCCATCTGTACTTATCCCTGAAAATTAAAAATTCCCCTCTCGAAATCTCTGCCTGTTCCCTGCAAGGATTTTCAGGAATTTGCCGCCCGGATTATGCCCCTGGAGCAGGCCCTGGCTGATTAATCTGCCGGAGGCCGGAGGGGAATTTCTATTTAAAACTTGTGGATTTTAGGGCGGCCGCAGCCGATTTTTCCGGGCTGATGGATAAAAACCTGCCGGCCCTCACAGAGCATCGCTCCGGGAATGTTCTTTCCTTAAAAAAACAAAGGAAAAGAAGGAGCGAGGTGGCCGGAGCATCCCGATTCCAGACACACGGCCAGGGAACAGCGAGCCTGGAGCAGCCAGGCCCAGGGAAAAGGACGCTCTGCCATTTTCTGGGATAACGCTGCCGGTGCTCCCTGGGATTTCGGGAGAGCCCATCGGGAGATGATTCCCGCCGGGATAAGGCCGGGATGAGCGCGGGCCCGAGGCGGGGAAGGGACGGCAGCCGCAGAGGCCGAGGGCGCTCGCCACATCCCTGGGGCCATCCCTGGGACTGCTCCAGGGGGATCCGGCCTTGGAGCGGGATGGGAGGGGGCTCCCTGTGCCACCCCCCGGACCTGGCACGGATAAGGAAAACCCTCACCCACAACGGGGGGCAGGAGTTGGGAAAAGGGGGGGAAGAGGTCGGCAAGGGGAGGATGGAGGAGATGGGGAAAAGGGGCAGGAAATAGAGAAGGGGGCGGATGGAGGAGAGGGGAGGGGGCCAGGGGCTGATCCAGGAGCTGGGAACGGGGTGTGAAGGGGGGCAAGAGCCGGAAAGGGGGATCCAGGAGCCGGGGAAGACGCAGGAGATTGGAAGGAGGATGCGGGACACGGGCAGGGGGTGCGGGAGCCGCTCACCCGAAGAGCCCCCGCAGGAAGGAGTGCGAGCCCTTGACCCGCTTCTCGGCCTCCGCCATGAGCTGCACGGCCTCCCGCTCCTTGCCGGCGCTGTCCATCGCTCCCGCTTTTCCGGCTCTTCTTCCTCCTCCTCCTCCTCCTCCGCCGCGGCAGCGGGAGCGCGGCGGGCGCGTGCGCGGGGCGGGGCGCGCGGGATGCGGGATCCGGGATCCGCCGGGAACGGGGATGGGGAAGGGGCGGCTCCTCCCGCCGGGCGGGGCCCTCCGCTGCTTGCCCGAGGGGAGTTCCTGCGGGGGCTGTGGCGGGTCAGTCCTTCTCCCGGAGGTTGTTTATGGCGCCCCGCGCGTTTTCCAGGGAATTACCTCACCTGTAACGCGGGAGAGCTGAAGCTCAGGTTCCCGGGAGGGCGGCTACGCTTTCCCGGGAATATTCCGCGTCTGGAGAAGGGTCACCTGTGTCCCGCCGCCGTTAGCTGGGGCGCACACTTGTGTTGTTCAAAAACTCCCCTGGAAGGAGTGAGGCCTGTACGGGGAAAAGTGGGATATTCCCGCCTGATCCCGCCTTCCCCGCGCGCCCGGCCCGAGGGGAGCCCAGCGCCCCGAGCCCGCCGAACTACAACTCCCGGCGTGCCCCGCGGCCGGCGCGCGCGCCGTGACGTCACCGCCCCGCGCCCGTTATCTCCATGGCGACACTGGCGCATCCCGGCGTCGCTCCCATGGGAACGGCCCGCGTGGCGTCCCGGGAACCGCGGGAACCGGGGGAGAGGGACCTGGCGCTGCCCCCGGCTCCGCTGTCCCGGATCCCTCCCTGTGAGGGAATGAATGCCGGCTCTGCAGAGCCGGGAACAGCCCGTGGCGATCCCCCGGGAAAGGCAATCCCGGCTCCGGTGTGCCAGGAATTCCAGGTGAGTGACCTGGATTCGGCGCTGGGCAAAATGAAAGCCGGGAGCGTTTCCCAAGCCAGAGACTGCCATCCCCATCCAAGCTCGCTGAGAAAACCGGGAACTGTTCCACACTGGATCCCAACTAACCCCAAAGTTTTTTCCCTTTTCCAGGCAGGACAACATGGAGCGTTTTTCTCTCTCTGAGCTTGGGCTCCCAACAGAAAACAAAGCTATCCAGAGAATTCTCTGTCCCATGGCGGTGGAGCTCTGCCACCTCCTCCTCGCCCTGGAAAGGGAAGATGGGATTTGTCCAGCCTTCCCCAATTTGGGGGAAAAGGCGAGAGAATTGGCCAAAGCTATGGAAGAACTCGCTGCTGTGGCGAGGAGGTGAGGCGGATGGGAGTCTCCCGGGTGGATTCCAGGGCTGGGAAGAGACGGAAAAGGTGGCAGGGATGCCCCTGGAGAGGTGGGACTGGGAGCAGGGGACAGCCAGGAGAGCTGAGCCCAGTCATTCCCTCGCAGGATCTCCGAGGATTGTGGCGTGGGAGGGAGCGAGGAGCTGTGTCCCGTGGGTGAATCCCTGCTCCGGGCCGGGAGGGACGTGGCACTGGCAGCATTCCAGCTGCAGGAGCATCCTCACAGCCCTGGGCACCGCCAGCAGCTGGCAGCGGCCGCCAAGAGGAGCCTGATGGAGACAGCAAAGGTCAGGGGCACTCCGGGAAGGGACACGAGCGGGGGAAGCTCCGGCAGATCCACGGAGCCAACCGCAGCTCCTCCCCACTCCAGGGGTGGAAGGGGAACGGCAGCTCCTGACCTGAGCGCTGTCTCTGCCTTGTTTCCTGCCTAGATCCTTCAGCTGGAAGAGGCTGCGGGGCTGAGGAGGATCGCTGGCGCTGCCAGCTGGCTCCTGGAAAGCCTGAGCGAGCTGCAGGATGCCCGGGACGCTCCGGGGATGCTGGATGCGTTCCAGGCCTTCTCCCAGGCCCTGCTCCGGCTGAGCCGCCTCACGGCCGAGCGCCTCCAGCACCTCGGAGACTGTCCCGGAGGGAAGAGCTTGGCCCAGAGCCTGCAGCTGCTCCACCAGTGTGTCCCGCTCATCCACACAGCCCTGCCACGCTCCAGGGATCGCCAAGCTGACCTCTCCCAGGATCCTGTCTTCCAGCTGACCGAGAGCACCGTCAAGGGGCTCCTCTCGCAGCTCACCGAGCCCCAGGACAGGAGTGGCATCTTCTCCCAGCAGGTGAGCAGGCTCCAGGCTCTCCTCTCCCAGCCCGACACCCTGCGCCTCTCCGAGGGCGGGTTCAGCTCCCTCTTGGAAGCAGTCATTCTCCATGGAATGCTGCTGGCAGAGTCATCCCGGCTGGATCTGCGGCTGGAGCTGCTGGAACATTGCTGGGTGCTGCTGCAGCTGAGGAGGAGCATCCTCAGCCACACAAGCCAGAGGCATGGGGAACAGGGACTGCAGCGGGAATGTCACAGCCTGAGGGAGCAGCTGGAAAACCTGGAGCGGGCAGTGCTCAGAGCCACGCTGTGCCAAATCCTGGATGGATTCTTCGAGGAGAAGGAGCCCCTGAGGCAGCTGCTGGAAGGTGTCCTTAGCCTTGCCCGTTCAGGACGTTTTCCTGCAGAACCAGGAGGAATTTTAAGGAAGCTCCAGCCCCTCACTGCCGCCTTCTTCGCCCAGGCCCAGCGGATGCTCCGAGCGGCCGATCTGGTCCTGGCCGGGTGTGCCGAGGCCCAAACCGCCAGGGAAATCCGGGAGGGCGCGGAGCAGCTGCGGAGCCTCCTGGGCAGCCTCCCTTCCCTGCTCACGGAAACCAGCGGGAACATCATGGAGCGGCTCCAGGCCCTGGGCCGTGCCTGGGCCAGAGCCACCGACGGCCTCCTGCACTGCTTCGAGGAGACCATCGGCGTGAGGGAACTCCTGGAGTTATCCATCCTGGAGCTGGCCGAGCACAAGGAAGGGTGTGAAGTGGCGCTGGAACACCGCGATCCCGAGGGATTCTCCCAGCACACCGCTCGCCTCACGGGCTGGGCGCGCTGGGTGGTCGGAGCTGCCTCCCGGCACGTGGACAACGCCACGGATCCCATCTTCAGGAACGGCTTGTTGGTGTGGGTGGAGCAATTGGCCAAATCCATCGTGGAGCTGCAAGCAGTCACGGCCCTCGTGCCGGGAAGGTTTTCCTGCCTCCAAAGCCGGGATGCCTTTTCCCAGGCAGCGAGCTCCCTGATGGACTCTGCTCTCCGTGTCCAAGCCGGGCTGGATGGCTCCAACCACCCGGAGATCCTCAGCCCGCTCCGGGAGCGAGTGCGGAGCACCGAGGTGGAAGAGGGGCTGGAGCTCCGGTCCCACACTGGGATACCAACCAGGACGGCTGAGGCAGCGTTCCAAGGAGATCTCCAAAGTCCTCCATCTTCACCACCAGCTAACTTCTGCCTGGATCCATGGGAAGGGGAAACACACCCTGTCATCGCAGCTCTCCTGGCAGCATCCCGAGCCGGTGCCAGGGACGCCGTCCGTGCTGCTTGCTGCGTCCTGCTGGAGCTCTCCGATGGCTGGGTGGAAGCAGCACGGGAAGCGCTGCCCGTGGCCAAGCCCCCGCAGCTCCAGGTGCTGCAGCAGCACCGGGATATCGCGGCACTGACCCCACGGATCATCAGCCTGGCCACGGGAACAGCCCCCGGGCAGCTCCCTGCTCCAGGCAGGCTTCTCCAAATGGCACTCGGGCTCTCGGGAAGGATCCGGGAGACTCGGGAGTGCCTGGCGGCTGTGGCAGGCCCTTGGAATGCTCTGGCCCAGCAAGTGCTTGGATTTATCCTGTTGGGTGATTTTCCAAGAGGGAAGCAGGCTCTGGATGAGACGCTGCTGGGTTTAGCGGGAGCAGTGCAGGTGGCGGGAGCCATGGCAAGCACAGCCTGCAGTCAGGAAAATCCCAATCCCTCCCGTGGCCAGCAGAGCTTCCTGCAGCTCCAAGCCAAGTTTTCCCGTGCTCAGCTGAACACCAAAGCGTTCCTGGAGAAGGCAGCATCCTTCAGGGAATCCTGTGGGATGGAAAAGGCCGTCCTGGAGCTGCGCGGTGTCCGGTGGGCCGTTGGCATGCGTGTCCTGCTGGATGCCATGGATGGGTTCGTGGGCAGGGATGTCCTGTTCCTGGCGGAGCTGAGCAGAGCTGTGAGGAACAAGGCTGCCCCACGGAGCCTCCTGCCTGCTGTGGCTGAGAATTCCCTCAGGTTGCAGGAGGCTGCCCGCCTTTCCTACTTATCCTGCCCTGGAGACCACGGTGCCAGAGAAATCCTGGTGCTCCGGGAGGAGATCCAGGTGCTCATGGAAGCGCTGCTGGACGTGTCCAACACCCTCCTGCTCTCCCCACTGCCTACTGCCAGCTTGGCCATCCGCTTCGAGCTGCTGCGGAGGGACGTGGCCCTCAGGGCCAAGGCGCTGTCGCTCCACATGGAAAGGGTCAACATGGAACAGCTGCAGCTCATCCAGGACGTGGCTGGAGCAGCTCTGTCCAACCTCAGCCAAGAGAGGGAGAGGAGCAAGGAAGGGTTTGAGGAGAAGGCAAATCGGCTCATGGCTGATGTCCAGTGGGTCAGGAACACCCTCCGGGATGCTCTGGAGGCCGGTGTTCAGCTTGGGTCACAGCCTGACCTGCTGTCCGTGGCTGACCACCTGCTGATCCTCACGGCTGACTTGGTGGGAAGCATCCGGCAGCACTTCAGGAGCCAGCAGGACACCAGGGATCCCTGCCTGGACACTGGGGATCCCTGCCTGGACACCGGGGATCCCCGCCTTGACACCAGGGATCCCCGCCTGGACACCGGGGATCCCTGCCAGGACACCAGGGATCCCCGCCAGGACACCGGGGATCCCCGCCAGGACACTGGGGATCCCCTCCTGGACACCGGGGATCCCCTCCTGGACACTGGGGATCCCCGCCTGGACACCGGGGATCCCTGCCAGGACACCGGGGATCCCCACCTGGACAGCGCGGTGTGGTACTGGTCAGCCAAGGCACACTACCTTGTCACACAGCTCCGGGTTATCCCTGGAATCGACAGGGATGTCCTGCAGCGCCTCACGGAATGCCTGCAGCGGGAACGCTCCCCAGGATCGCCCGAGGGCACAGCCACACTCTCCCCAGCTCCAGAGCCCACTCCAGAGGCAGCAGGAATTCATCCACGCGGGAGCAGAGGAGCGAGTGGAGCCGGGCGGGAAGGGGGTGAGCTGGTACGGGAGCTCCTTTTTCCCTGGTTTTTTTCCCTGTCCGTCATTCCTGGCGCTCGCAGCACGGAGCAGGAATGTGAGGGATGCTGGCAGGGCTGACCCTGGGCCACTCGGGCAGCTCAGGTTGCTGGCAGCCCTGGATTCCTGGACATCCGATCGGCCAGGCTCTCCTACACCCATCCCAGTCCGCCATTTCGGAGGCAGGGGGGCTGCAGCACTCTCCCTCACCGCCTCACATTCCCTCTGGAACCAGCAGCTCCATTCCCATGGGTGTCAGGAGCTGGGAAAGGCTTTGGCACAGACCCAGGTCCCTCAGCAAAGCGCTGTAGAGCTCTAATTGTGCTGGGAATTAATTACAAGCTGTCACAGCTTGCAGGACACCCTACTCCCACTTAGAGATGGCTCCAAGGGCTTTGGATTTAGGGAGAAGGGCTGGTGGGATGGTGGAGTGGACCCAGCAGGGGGTGAGCAGCTCTCCCACCAACTTCACTCACCAAAATCTCCTTCAGAAACACCCAGCTGGAGGAGACCACCCGGCTTCGCCATGTCCACACATTCCAGGCTTGGAATCTGCTCCCTTCCTGTCTCCACAGCACCGAGATGGCCCTTCCAGCATCCCCCCTGCAAAGCAGGAGACAGGAAACCGCGGCAAGTGGCAGGGTGGCCCCAGCCAGGTGTCCCAGGTGACCCAGGACATGGCCACCAGGATGCTCCACATGGCTCAGTTCCTGCGCAGGAAGGGCCCCATTGCGGTAGGTTCATCCCTCCCGTTCTCCCTTAGGATCACGGCAGCTCCATCCCAAATCCTTGTGTCACCCAGCTCCTGGGTGAGCGGCACCAGCTCTGTACGAGCAAAATATTCCAAATTCTTTCCTCCTGGCTGGATGTGAGCTTGGCATCCTGTCCTTTCCTCAGGAGGTACCTGAGCCTCCTGGACCCTTCCCTGTCCTGCAGGAAAAGTTTTTTTCTCCTTCTCTCCCCAGTCCCACTGATTTTTATCCCGTTCCAGAGCAAGGAGCAGTTTGTTGCCTGTGCCAGGCAGATGGTTTCCGACGGGCAGGTGGTTGTTAGGTTTGGGAACATCCTCGCCAAGCACTGCCTGGACCAGAGGTGCTCCGCGGAGCTGCTCCGCGCTGCCGAGCACACCCAATCCATCGGCAGCCAGCTCGCCATCGTGGCCAGGTGAGTTGGGATCAGCTCTCCAGGGGCATCCTACAGCAATCCCTGCTCCAGGGAATGCAGGTGGTGGTCCCCAGAGCTCCTAGGGGAGGTGGGTATTGGCCAAGAGTTGAGGAACCATTTGGAGGCCTCCCTTCCCTCCTTGGGTTTCCCTGCTCCGATGATGCAGGGGATGAGCTGAGTTTGGAATAACAACGCTGTGCATCCAGTGTCCTTCCAATAAAATCCTTTGGAATGTCTTTGAAGGGTGAAGGCAGTGACTGGGGAGAGCAGGGCCTCCTCTGAGCTGCTGCTGAGCAACGTGCAGAACCTCATCCAAGCAGTCCAGCATGTCCTGAGGGCGGCCGAGGCGGCGTGTGTCAAAGTGAGTCCATCGTGGAATCGATCCCAGAATTATTGGGGTGGGAAGGGGTGCTCCAAGGCCCCGTCCAACCTGGCTTTGAGCAGTTCCAGGGGTGGGGCAGCCACAGCTTCTCTGTGCCAGGGCCTGCCCGCCCCACACAGGGAAGGGTTTCTCTATAACTGCAGCAATTCCACGCTGCGGGAGCTTCTCATCCTGGTCTTTCTATGGGAGCTGGGATCTGGCTGCTGTGGGATTCCAGCTGCAGCAAATATTCCTCCTGGAATTCTTTCATCTTGTGCCTTTCTGCCTCAGGCGTTGCCTGTCCTTGAAGTCACCCTGACCTGGTCCATTCCCCACTTAATTTTTGGCTCGTAGAGCACTTTTTCTTTGGAATTAGTCCATGCTATCCTCTTTAATCCCAAAAACCAAATTCCCAAGAGTTCCCCATGCAGCTGCCATCAAGTCTGTGGCAGCAGATTTTTCCAGAAAACAACTGGAGAACAAATGCAAACACCACCAGCCTCTTCCCGAGGCAGCACTTCCACCTGAATCCCACCCCACCGCTTTTCCTGGGATCAGCGTCTCTTCCTGGACGCAGGATTTTTAGAATCCCGTTTGCTGAACAATCAGCCCCAAGGGTGACAAAGCTCCTCCCGTGCTTAATTAAACTTAAAGCTTCCTCTATTTGCCCATTTTTCACTTTGCTGATGCCAGCCTGGAGTAATTAATCTATTTTAAAAAATTAATTAATTAATTTTGACTGTCTAGATCCCCAAGTCCTTTATGACCTGGAGATTTCCCTTTGGAAAATTCCCTGCTTATCAACAAACTGTCCTCCTTTCCTGTCCCTGTAGGAAGCTTTGGAGGCATTCTGAAGCACTGAGAGGCAGCGATGCCGTGTGGATCATGCACACATTCGGCACTTCCAGACTTTTCCATAATTTAGGATGCACAGAGATGAATTAAAGCAATTCCTTTTCCCAACAGGGTTTGGGACAGCCCTCAGCAGACCCCGAGGAAGAAGAAGTTGCTGCCTTCTGTCAGCAGTGGAGGAAAAACCTGACACAGCACAGAGCCAAGGAGGCTTTAAATTCCGACCGGGATGAATTAGGGCTCCGGAAAACTCGAGGGGCAAAGACTGAGCCCACCCTGATGTCTCTGGTGCAAGAGCAACCCCCCTGGAGCAGGAATGTCCCAAAGCACCCCAGTCCTAGGAAAGGACACACAGTTATGGACAGACACCTGTAGCCCAGAGAGGGGCTCCATGGCGCTGGAAGCAGAGCAGGAATACTTTGCAGGGTGAAGGATTCATGCTGGAGTTTTCCACCGAGGCAGGAAAACCTCGGAACAGGCTCCGTGGGGAGGCCAGGAATCTTCTGGTGAGTGTTTTACCCCCCGCTGGTGAGATGGGGTGGACGGGGCTTTGGAGAATCCTCATCCAGTGGGAGGTGTCGGAGGTGTCCCTGCCCGTGGCAGGGGGTGGAATGGGATGAGTTTAAGGTCCCTTCCCATCCAAACTATTCCAGGATTCTGTGATCCAGAGATGCTCAGGCTTTCTGCCATCTCTCCACCTTTCCTGCTTCACCCAGCCATGGATGCAGCAGTGGGGAGCGTTCTGTCTCACCTGCTGGCCCTGAGCCTGCAGATTGCCTCCCAAAATCCCCCTGGGCCCCAGGACTCTCTCCCATCCAGAGTAAACATTGAGTCCCCGAGATCGCCTACCTCACAGCTCCCAGAGTATCCCAGACTGCTGCTCCTCTGTCCTGGCTCTCCACATCCATCCTTCCCAGCCTCGGGATCACAAGCTGTCCGATGGCAGCGCTGCTCCGTGCTGGAATTCTGCAGGAGAGGTGGAAAGGAGCCACCATGGAATTCCCTGTGGAATACACGACCGGCACAGCAGATCACAACTGGCTCCATGGTGGCTGCAGCCCATTCCAGCCCCCCTTGGTGTCCCACCTGCATCCCAAACACCTTCCCCCAACCAGGAATTCCACTACTTGCGTGGCTGCAAGGAATCTCCTCTGCATTCCCAGGAAAAGCAGCAGCAGGCACACCGGAGACTCCGGGAAGATAACTGCAATGAATAAAGCAGGAGGGGAGGGAAGGGAGGGAAGGAAAGGAAGGAATTACACATGGAGACAACAGGCTGTGAGGACTCACAGGCCTCTGTATCCATGCCATTTCCACACTGTTTTTCCCTGCTGGCTCGGTTTTTTGAGGAAAACCTCGAGCAGCCCCTCCAGGGAGTGGATGAAGAAATAACAAACTACTAACAAAGGACTAATGGATTACTCCAAGACAGCCACCCAGTTCCACGTCCATTCTCTACTTCTCCTACCCAAAGGAAATAATGAAATTAACAAAATTCACGCTCTGGGAAGTCAGGGAGGCAAAGTGAAGCCAGGATTGCCTTCGGAGATGGCTCCTCTGCCATGCAGGAATCGCCAGCTTCCCTCGGCTCATCCAAAACCTCAGAACTTGGGATAAAGACTCTGCAGGCAGCACGTTTTTACTGGAAAGGCAGCTGGCTAGGAACAACTGCACTTCTTCCTCTGGAGAAAAAGCAGCCCCAAAGGCAGGACAAGAGCTCTGCCATGCAAAACCTGGGCAATCTGAGACACACAGGACGCTCCGAGACGGAACACGGCAGCTCCCTCCGTGAGACCTCGGGATCAGGTACAAGGTTACGTTAAAACCCCACAAACCATCCCAAAAAGCCCGGCTCTAGTCCCCCACCGGCACGCACACGGAGTCGTCACCAGGAATTAACTGTACCCTTTTTAATTGTTTTGTTAAAAATGTCGTCGAGACACCATGAATACAAGTACTGCAGTTACAGCCATACAAAAAAAGCAATACAAATTAAGCAGCTGAATACAAAAATACGTTGAAATACATGAACACCACAATGGAACTCGGAGCACTAAATCCCAATCGTGTAGGCGTGGAAAAAAATTAAATAAAAACATTTTTTTTGTTGTTTTTTTGTTTTTCCTTTTCGTATTAGACAATGTAGTTTTCTCCACTTTGAACAGTTACTTTTGCTAGTTATGTACTTCACAATTTCTTCTATGTACAGCATAGAATAAAATACTTTCAAAAGATATGACATTTTTCATCCTCAATATGTGATATAGTCTCTTTTACACTAATATCGACTGCAGGAATAAAAACTGTCCGTGTCTTACATCGACTCATTGGAAAAGGAGGAGCGACGCTTTCCTCTGGATTCATTTCCGTGGGGTTTTCCATCAGTTCGGGGGTTTGGCAGTCCTGGAACGGCATCTCTCCCGGGAATTCATGTACATAATATTGCTTGGATCTATACAAATGTGGCAATCGGATCTAAGTGGTGCTTGGGAAAGAGGCAGCTCACACATATACAGCTCTGGGAATTTTCCATGACTTATTTACAATGAAAGTGCTTTTCTCAGCTCTAACACGATCCAGGGGGGGAATTGGTTTTCCTTTCTACAGGTCAATTATTAGTCTCCCTGAAATTGGAAAGAAAAAGGATTCTCTAGAAAATACCACAGCCTTGCAAACACTCGAGCGTACTGGAGAACTGCGTGTGGTTCGGAGATTAGCAGCTGAAAAGTGGTGGGAATTATAATTTAAAAATAAATAAAGCCAAAAGAGGTAACCCAGGTACAAAACAGCAGAGAACTGCAATACCCACGACGGTAAAAAGACTCCAAAGCCATCTGCTAACAAAACGGGGAAGCGGTTGGATCGAAAGTCTTGAAAACATCTTTTAAGGATTTGTCATCCGACTCCCCGTTGGGATCACTCTCCGGGGCCTGCGTTACCTGTCCGGGCTGCCTCACCTGCCGGGGGTCGCTGTACTGCGGCCGGATCAATCCCGACAGAGCCTGGATCGGGAGATTGTGGACGGCAGGAGCGGCGCTGGAGTGTTTAGCCTGAGATTTATTGGTGCTGTTCGCCTTGTCTGAAGCGCCTTCCGCCGATCCTTCCGTGGCTTTTTCCGCGTTGGAGGCGGCCTTCTGCTGGGACGCGTCTTCCGCCAGACTCGCCTCGTTTTTACTGGAATTTTTCAAAATACTTTTTTTCTGGTTCTCTCCGTTCTCTCCCGAAGCGGTCGGAGCCGTGTCCGAGGATGAGCTGTGATCCCTGGGATCGTACAGGCTGATCCCGCTCAGGATGGAGCCGGGAGATCCCAGCCTGACGCCGCTGGACGACAATTTGGGCGCGTACGGAGGCAGAGCGTCGGGGTCAGATTTTGGAGTCGCGGCTTCCGAGGGCTGGGATGAGCTGGCAGCAGCTCTGGCGAGGCGGGGGTCAAACTTAGGAGGGTGGGAATCCTTCCCGACTCCGTGGTGAGCGTCCGCGCTCGACAGTCTGTGGAGCCTGGGGTCGACGTTCTTTTGCAAGCGAGGGTCCCCCAGTTTGCTGGAGCTACTGGCATGGGAATCTGTGGATGGATCCAGGTAGCCGCCCCGGCCCACCAGGCTGTTTTTGGCCTTGGCAGCGAGCCGGGGATCGGCCGGCACGGCGCCGGGGTGCGGATCGTTCTTCAGATTCCGCAGTTTGTTCAGTCTCTGGTCGGCGATGAGCGGAGGGAGGGGTAAATTGATGGAAGAGACGGGGTCGGGTTTGGGCAGCGGGATCGGGAGCAGGTCCTCGGGGGCCCACACGATGTGCTTGGCAAAGTTGGGTTTCATCAGGGTCACGTCCATCTTGATGTGGCTGAACTGCCGCAGCTGGGAGCGGGGATCCCGTAACGTGACGCCCGGCAGGGGTTCCATGGGAATGAGGAAAGCTCGTTCCCTCAGCTCCCTCTCCGAGTCCTCCTCATCATCGTCCAGCCCTTTCTGCTTGACCTTCACTCCGGCGTGGTGCAAATCCAGCTTGGCCCCGGGCAGGGAGGAGCCGGGATGGCCGCCCTCGCTGACCTTGTGCATCCGCGGATCGCGGGCCAGCCGGGGATCCAGGGACGCCGACTCCGAAGGCTTCCTGGGATTGGGCCTCGGGGAGCCCCGCAGTCTCGGGTCAGCAGCCTGAGGCCCCACTCCTTTGTCCTTGGCCAGCCTCGGATCCGTAGGCATCCCAAGCATGTGCTGCTCCGTGGAATGTTGTTGCCGATTCCTAAAGTTTTCGCTTTGTTTCTTTAAGGTTTTGAGGATTGATTTAACACTGCTCCCCTCTTCCTCCTCACTACTGGAATACCAGTTGACATTGTCATCTAAAAGTCAAAGAAACGCCACAAAATTTAGATTATTCCAGCAAATAATCCTTGGAGAACCCAACACTCCCTAACGGGAAACTTCTCAGTAAAGTCAAAGTGAAAAGATCTGCTATGTAATCTCTCCCTGCATCATAAAAATCACACCCTGAAATGACCAAACTCCATTTAACCGGAGAAGTGCCGGAACAACAAACCCTGGAAGTAGTGGAGATGGAATGTGACACAGCTTGGGAGGCTCTCCATATCCCCCAATATTAATTGGGGAAAATAACCTGCTTTCAAACAATCCTTGTGAGTACTAGTAAAAAACCTGTATCCAAAATCTGAGTCTTGATGGGAGGAGGAAAAATAAAATGGGCCCTTGCGGTGGTCTTTAATCCAGGTAAGTTATAAATTTGCTGCCTAACTTAAACCAAATCCCAAAGCTTGCAGGACAGGCTGAGATTCAGGAAGGGAAGAAATGACAATATTTTATTTTAAAGGCTATCTGAGAAGGAAAAATCCTGCTCTAGAGGAAACAGATCAAGAGGTGCCACTGAAGAAACAGGATCGAGGACGCACTTCCGGTCCTGGCAGCGATAAACAGCCCCTCTGCTCCAGCAAGGGATTTTTCCAAAGTAATCATCAACCAAAGGAGCTTTTAAAATTATTCACTGGAGCTAGGATGGACTGAGCCTAGGCTAAGATCCTAGAACAAGCTGGGAAGACAAGCTGAAAACACTGAGCTGCTGCTTGGACTTAGTTCCCAAGAACTGTGAACAGTGACATGGCGCGAGTCAACATCAACCGATTTGTTGACCGTGGCCATGGAAGTACGAGGAGAATTCCAACCAAATGCTGCTCACCTTCATCTTTGCTCATGGCCCTCTGTCCCTGGCTGCTGGCAGAGTCTCCATCGCGTTGGTGCTTCTGGCTGAGCCTCACGTACAGGGCCTTCTGCATGGCGGGCAGGAAGTCGGGCACGTTGATGCCCTGGTTGTGGCCCATGTGGCCACCTATGCAGTCCGACTCGCTCCCGCCCGGATGCGACTCCGGAGCCATGAGGTGAGCCTGGTGATCCGCAAACTCTCCGTGCCACGCTCCATCTGCGGGACAAAACTCCGGTTAGCGGTTAAGCTACAGAAGTGTTGATGGCTATAAACGTGGAATCGTGGAATGGACTGGGTTGGAAAGGAGCTCAAAGGACATCCGGTTCCAAGCCACGGCAGGGACACCTTCCCCCATCCCAGGCTGCTCCCACCCACATCCAACCCAGCCTGGAACACTTCCAGGGATGGAGCAGCCACAGCTTCCCTGGGAAAAACTCTGCCAGGGCCTCCCCACCCTCACAGGGAAGGATTTCTTCCCAATAGCCCATTTCAACCTAAAGTGTAACTTGATTTAACAGAACCAGCTGAGAAGCCAGAACACTGAAGACATTCCAGGAAGTTTCTATCCAAAATTCATCCAGCAGACGTCCTTACCTCCGGAATTATTGGCTGGCTGGAAGTTGTGCACAGCTTGGTGGGAATAATAGTTGTCGTAGAAGTCGGCCGGGTTCTGCATGGGCTCGTACTCCCCGGGCATCTGCTGGTACTGCGGCCCCGGGGGACAGTGATTGTCCCTTGGCATGTTCACCATGTGTCCCTGCACTCCGGGGGAATTGTAGGATCCCCCCATCCCCGGGGGGGTGAGGGGTGGCCCACCTTGCTGGCCCTGCATGGGCATTCCAGTCTGGTTCTGCGGGCCCATGTATCCCGGGGGAACGCCCTGCATGGGGGGGCTCTGCGGCATTCCCGGCCCCTGGGGGCCCCCGCAGGGATGGTGCCCGGGAGAACCGGGGTGCATCGGGGGCCCGTTGTGTCCCTGGGACATGCCAGGACCCGGCCCTGGGCTGGAGCCTGGATTGTACATGTGCTGGGAATGTGGGTCGTTGCCCTGGAACGGCGGCCGCGGCGGGGACGCGCTGTTGTAGAAGGTCGGCGGCCTGGAAGCACAAGAAAATCAAGGAATCAGGTTCTGGACCTCCAAACACCAACAGCTGGATCTCTTCGCCCCCTTCCCACTCTTACTTGATCCGACATTGGATAAAATTCCCAAAGGAGCATTATTTTCCAACTACACCCATTCCACATTCCTCACCTTGGCCAAGACCATGTTTTTTTTCCAGTATTTGCTCACCTCCATCAGTTCTGCCCACAAAAAACCCAACTACAAAAAGACTGGGGCAGGGAACAAACTGCTCCACCTGCAGATGGAGATGCCAAACCAAGACTTCTGGGAGGTCAGGCCTAAATTCCTTTCCATGGAAAACATGAAATAATCCTGGTATCAACTGTCTGATCCTTAACTTAGCCCAGAATCCTGACAGGAACAACGATTAAAGATTAAGTGATAAATATCCAGGAGAGTTCTCCCCAGAATTCCAACACCTACTTCTTCCCAATTTTGTGTGCCAAGTCCACCGTGGGCTTCACGACGATTTCAAAAAGAGATGGGATTTTCTTATAATCTCCTGAAGGATCCTGGTAATTTTCCATGTCGGACTCGGAGAAGGGATATTGCTCCGGGGGGGTTGGCAGGAGTCCGACCCCCGGTGGGGGTTTGGGGAGAGGAACAATGCCCCGCTTCCGGAGTTCCTCCAGCTCCTTCTCATCTTCATTCTGGGGTTCCTCCTCATTATTCAGAACCTGCAAGAAAGCCACGTGGCAAACATTCCATCAATTTTCCAGTATTCCAGTTCGATTCAGTCTTGTGCCTTTCACTGGGATATTATTTCCATATTTAAATAAACAACTTTCCTGTCATCTGCTACAATACTGCTGGACATTGACATCCAACCCAAAGGAATTCCAAACCCATTTTTGGGAGCTGTTTTCCAGGACACCAAATCCCAGCCAAGAAAATACTTCTTTATTTCAGGAAGGAACAATTTCCCACGAGTCCTTCAAACAGGAGTGGAAGGAGTTATTCCAAGATTCCTCACATTTTTAGTGCTGGATTCACACCCCTTGGAGAGGGAATATCCCAATAAACCACAGCTCAGGATTTGCTGGAGCACATGGAGAAGGCTCCTCCACCCCTTCCCTGCTCAGCAATCCCGATATTCCCGGTATCCAGATCGCTCACCTTATCCAACAGCTCCTTGGTTTCCGCAGTCAGGGGCGCGTGAGAGAATTTGCATTTATCTCCTTGATAACACTTTGCTCCTGTGTGGTAGAACTTGCAGGGGAATTCATGTGAGGAAGGAATTAAGGATTCCTAACAGTTTGGGGAATCCAAAAATCAAAAATACCAAAATGCAAAAAAAGAAAAAATACAAAAATCAATCAAATCCAGAAATCCAAAATCCAGCTGGTGGCTACCCCTCAATTCTTCATCAGGAATTCATTTTTATGGGAGGAATTCTGAAAGCTAATAACCAACTTACCTCTTACTGCCATTTAAAATTCTCCTAAAAATGACATTTCTGTGGCCTTCGGATTTAATTTTCCAATTGTGATTAAAAAGGGAAAGGTCTCAGTTCCAGAGGAAAATGCCAAAATAACAGTGACAAAGAGGAACAGATCTGGGGTTTAAAAGTGTGGATAAATGTATCCAAAATTCCAGGATTTTGTTTTTGAAACAATCATGTTTCAAACACGATAGTGTTTTGAAACATTTCAAGATAACAATGTTACAAATCAGTAATTTTATATTTATTTTTTCCTCTGAAGTATTTGAGAAAAAGAATCCTGCAATTAATCTACACCGTAGGTGGCAGAGTTGCTTAAAAAAAATTGTTTAGAAATCGTTTCTATCAAAATAAATAGAAATAAAATAATAGAAATTAACATTTCAGGTGAATTTAGAAGTACTTTTAAAGGATATTGTGCAAATAAATGCAGTTCTCTCCTTTGGTGCAGTAACCCTGGATGTAAAACTTACAGATTTCTTTCTTCTTTTCAATCTCTGCATCATGATCAAATTTACACTGTTCTCCCTATAAATAAATTGAAAAGAAAAACCAGGGAAAAATCATTATCCATCTGAAATGCTGAGTAATTTAATTCCATAGTAAAAACAACATCCTCCTCTGCTGAATTGAATTTTTTCCCTTTTACCAGCATTAAATTCCATTACAAGCAATAAAAACTGTAAATGGGGGTGGTTCTGGACATAGGGAAAATTCCTGGATTGGAATTCAAAGGAATAGATGGAATGGTGACAGAAAACAATCCCTGTTCTCTGCCTCGACCTGGGAATTTGCATTAAAAAGGCACTGAAATAATATTTTACTGAATGACTTCCATAGATTCTGTTATTCTTTAGGATTATTTTGCTGGATGGGGGCTTGGGTATTTTTTGTAGGATTTCTTTTCCTGAAAAAGACACCAAGTGCACTTTCAGTCCCTTCTAAAACTGAAGGTGGCAGCAAACAGTCATCTGACCCCAAAGGCATTTAAAGGCAGCAAGAAACACATTTCCCATCATTTCCACTTTTATTTCTACCATTTGGGTAAGAAACAGAAAATTCCAGCCAAGGAACCAAATAAAAGTCATTTAGTGGTTGTGTTTTCTAACAACCCCACTTTTTCAAGTTTAACGCCACAAAGTGATTCCTTCAAAATTCCCAAATCAGCAGGAAATAATTTCATATATTCTGGAATTGTTGCCTATTTAGAGATTCCAAACTTGTGAGATATTACGTCATTAACACATTATCATTCTCAGGGTAAGTTTTAAGATATAAGATATAAACTTTTATTAAAATTTAATTCTAGATGTGTAACTGAAGAGGATGTTTTCCCACGAATAACTCCATCTAAAAATCCTCAGCACATCAGAAATCAAAAGACTGAGTTGCAACACCCAAGTTTGCTAAGAATTTATTTTAAAGAATAATTAAATTTACCTTGATGCACCTCCCTTCGAGGAAATATTTACAGATCTGCTTGCCCTTGTGCTCCACCGTGTGCTGGTTGATGAACTCCTGGCTCATATTAACCCATTTCTTCACTGGTTTGCCATCCTGGAAAAGAAAGAAATCCACATTTTATCCTTTTGGAGCACTGCTGATGCAGATCCTGGGAATAAGGGCTGGAATTGCAGGTACCTCATGGAAGCCATCGGATCCTTTATTGCCGCCTCTGCCCCTCCCGCGATCTTTGCGCTTCAGTTTCTTCTGCATTCCACGCCCTCTTCCAATGTTGTAGTTGTTCCCTCGTTGGGAAATGCCTGGAAAACAGGGATAAGCTCTTAAAAGGATCACAGAAATGAAGGGAAAATGGTTCTCCCATGGCATCCAGGAGAGATAAATGGAGTAAATTAAATCCCTCCCTTAATTTCTGACCTGCCAGAATATCCCCAGGAAAACCATCCCTGGCAGCTTCCTTCATCCAGGTCTCCATCCCAAAATGCCACCAAAACTTCCCTTACCTTTCTGGATCCCTTTCATGCCCTGCTTCTTCACTGGTTCCTTTGGGAATGGAGGTCCCAAATCCCCACTGGAAGTCTCTTTAGCTTGTCTGTACTGTTTGAGCTGGTCAGCAAAATCCTCATCCTTTTCCTCCTCGTTGTAATTGCCAAAGTTTTCATCACTGTAATGACTGTAGTTGTCATATTCCTTACTTTTGACATTTTTTTTATGCTGCATCTTCTGGGAACTCATGTAATTCCCTGACACGTGGCCATGCTGTAAGGAAAGGGACTGCATTAGGAAGCAATTCCATATTTCCAAACCCCACCCCTCCAAACTGCTCTAAAAATCCATTTCTGGGGTTGTTGTATCATTACCAGCTTTCTCCAGAAAAAGGATCAATGATACAGGGAAATTCAGTTATTCAGGAAAAATTAATCATTTTAATTCACCAGCTGAGAAAAGCCAAGAAAATGGAGCAGAATCCACATTAGATATTGAAAAGTGGCTTTTCAAGAGTTCTTTCCTTTGAATCCAGCTTAAATCCAGTGCAGGCAATAAAAAATTCCTTAATATTAAAGCTTCCTTAATTCCTGTTGCCTGATGGAGGAAAAATTGGTATCAGGCTTATTTTCTACCACAGATCCTGCTTTACACCTGGGAATCTCCTCAGGGAGACAAGAGCTGGATGTGCTTCTGGAAATCCGGGAGAACAGGCACCGGGATGGAGCCAAACTTCCAAACCCACGGTGTTTACATTTGTGTTTTTGGAATGTCACCTCAATAAAGATGTGAGGAATGAGTTTCAAACTTCCTACCTGACTGAAGGAGGAATCATAATCCCTGTAGGAAGAGCTGCTGCTTTTTTTGTGGGGCCTTTCCGTGCGCTCCATGTCGGAGTCGTGGCTGTAGTCGGAACTGTCATCGCTGGAAGGGGAGTTATGCTGGAAAACACAACAAAAAAGCTGTGAATTTGGAGGGAATCATCTTCTTTCCATAGACACAATGAGCACAAAAGTGATACATTTATATTGTGCATCTTATCCTAAAAACTCTCATATCCCAGCCTCCAAGACCTGGGCTTTAACTTTGAACATTTAAGACCAGTTTAAGTCTTAATGGTAATAAAACCATTTTATTTCCTTTGCCAGTTCCTTGGATTCTTGTCCTGGACAGCCATCAGTCAAATCAGCACTTCCAAAATGTTGGGGTTTTTTTTCCTAACCTTATGTTTGTCCCGTCTTCTCCTTTTGGATTTTTTCTTTTCCTTCTCTTTTTTGCGTTTTTTCCGGGATTTCCGGTGGCCTTTCTCATTTTTCTGCTTATCCTCCCCTTTTGAGCCGTGTTCCTTCACATCTTCATAGGCTGCATCATCTATTTCCCCGTCTTCCAGCTCTCCATCCTCCCTGGAAGAGGGAAACCAGAAAGACAATTAAATTCCATGTTATTATCCAGCTCACCTGTCACTGGAAAAAAAACAACGGTTAACAAGTCCCAAGCAACCCCAAGCTGTGATTTTTGGGATAAAATGGATATGCCAGGCAGAAGACACAAGTGCTGTGTGACCTGGAATTTCTTGGAATTACATTAATGAAATAAAACTGGAACATTAATATCCCTGAAACACCTGCAGCTATCCCAAAAATCCAATTATGTTTTGACGTTATTGGTTAAACTCATTCCCTCAAGGATTCAATTACAATATCCTCTTCCATAAAATACCTACTGAAAATGCTCCCTGGGAACAGAGCTGTTCCCAAGTCCCAGTTCCTCTGGGAATTACACCCGTGGATTTGCACTTTTTGGGATGCATCCAGGCATTGCCTGGAATAACTTTCCAGGTAAACCAATCTCAGTAATACAATCCCTTGGATTGCATGGCAGAGGGAAGATTACAAAAGTCCTCTAATCCCTAAGTTCTTTCCATAACATCCAAGCATTTTCCAAGGACTGAGCTTCAAGAATGTGAAAAAGAGGGCAGGGAAAGGAAAAAGAAGAAAAAAAGGAGGAAAAACCCAACAACTGGATAAACAAGGATTGAAAAGATAATGGTCAAAGATACCATTTGTTGGAAAATAAGTTATTTTTCCAGGAAGTGCCAAGGCAGGAATTCTCTTCTGGTTTAGCTGCTTTTATTCCCATTTAAATCCCAAACTGGAGCTGTGCAGCAGGAAGGGAGAGCAGAACCTCCCTTTCAGGAGTTCCCTCCCTCTCCCACAACCTCCAGATATTTGGAGCTCAATGGATATGTGAAAACAATCCCAGGAAATGTTCCCACTGTCTGAGAGGATTCCTAGAGCATCTCCAAAATGCATCAGAAAGGCACAGAAGCCAAATGAACTTCCAGGGAAAAGCAACCTGCTGAAATCCCTGGGCAGTTCCACAAATATTTGGGAAGGGAGAATCAGAAAACCCCAATTCTGGTATTTTAATTTTGTTCCTAACCTTCCAACCTGGATTTTAGCTCCCCTTCCTTGACCTTCTTTCAGGTCATCCTTAAAAATAGAATTCCTTACACCCAAAGAAGATTTACTCCAGAAGCTCCTTAAGTCCAAGATCCAAACCCAGGATGCATTTTCTGAAATATTCTGGGAATTTTTACCCTCAGACATCATTGAAGCCTTTTAAATTTTCATTCCCCATCATTTCATTCAAAAATAATTTTACTTTAGGTTAAAATTCCCTGAGGGCTAAAATTCCCCCAATTTTGATACTAAGGTGCTGCTTAAGAAATTAGGAATTAAGAAGGAAAATAACTCCAAATAACAGGGAATTCTCACTGGGAAAAATCAAATAAAAGCAGAGGGTGGCTGGGAGCAGTAAAAAGTGAAAGTAAATTAATTCCAAGCTATTTTCTGGGAAATCTGTGTGTAAATAAACTTGCCTCCAACTTTTTCCTTACCCTGCCGTGGATTTACCCACACAGAACCAAGAAACCCTCACAAAATCCTTGCAGGAAAAATCTTTCCAGGACCCCTGTGCTGGAAGGCTCAGACCCTTCATCACCAAAATAAAGTCAACAACAGGAATTACCTAAAACTAATTAAAGAATTAAAACCATTCCTGTCTTGAGAAAACTGCATTAAAGCAACCTTCCAACTTGGAATATTCAAAGTGTGGCCAGACAGGGGAGTTTTTAAAATTATTTTTTACTAATAATCAGCTCAGATCAGCTTAAATCAAACTATTAACAGAATTCCTGTTCCACAAATTGACTGGGAGTCGTGAGGTTCCCAGTATGGGTGTTCCCTGCAGTGAACTGGTTTTACTGGTCCTACATTTGCACACCTGATGTTACACAAAAACTTGGGAGTTGGGCCTTTTTTTGAAGTGAATGAACTTATTTTACAGAGCTGAAGTTCCAGCAAAAATACGAGTTACGGTCTCCCAGGTTGTGTGTGTTGTTGCTCTTCACCTCATAAATTAAAACATTATAAAGCAAGGCTTGTAAATTAAAATTAATTAGGTTGTTAGGTGGCACTTATTGGCTCTACTTCACAATTACCAGTGTCACAACTGGTTGTACTGGTGGGAACAGCTGGTGAGAGGATGAGGAGAACTCCAAGCTGGAAAAACTCTGCTCCCAGCAATACCCGGAGTCACTCGGGCTCGTCCTCAAGGACTGGAGAACTCCAGCTATTCCCAATCCCTGGAACAGTGGGAATCACAGAACTCCACGGCACAGCTCTGCCCCAGCTCCAGAGATCCCAGCAGATTCCTGGTGTGCACTCGGCTTGGAAAACAGAGCATGACCCAACTTCCACCCTTGCCCACGGACAAGCAGGAAGGGGAAAAGGAGAAGCAGCAGCTCTGGGCTCTGCCTTGAACCTGCACTAAACCCCAAGCCCACTTTAGGGATCGTTTCCCGAGGACAAGCAGGAAGGGACAAACAAGCACCAGCAGCTCTGGGCTCTGCCCTGACCCTTGCACTAAATCCCAGGAGCATTTCCCAAGGACAAGCAGAAAAGGACAAACAAGCACCAGCAGCTCTGGGCCCAGCCCTGACCCTTGCACTAAACCCCAGGAGCATTTTGGGACCACTTCCCAATTTATAACACAGAACTTGGGACTCTTTTCCCCAGCAAGGAAACAGTTTTGCCTTTACCCACCAAGCCTTTTTTTTTTTTTTTCTCCTCTTTTTTTATCTGTTTGTTTGGGGTTTCTTTTCCCAGTGTTTTCCGGTCCTCTGAAGTACCACAAAGGGTTGTGGAGCTGTGTGGGGGCAGGCCAAGCTCTGGGAATCCCAAAACCCCGGCGTTTTTAACTCCTGCAGCTGTGTCAGGAATGCTCAGGGTAGACGTAGGCTCAAGCACTGGTAACTGCCACCCTGGCACAGTATTTTTAGCACTAGTTAGGAAGGCCAGGGCTGCCTGGAGAAAGGATTTGAATTTCCAGCAGCTGCAGGAGAGAAAAGGAGGGAGGGAAGGAGGGAGGGAGCAACAGAGGTCCTTTCACCAGGAACAGGACTCTGGGTTTCTGCGCATGGGGATTGAGAGGTGGCAAAGATAACGTCAGTCAGCCCTTAATCTGCATAAAAAAGATCCAGTTAAATGTGTAAGGTGGAATCTGGCAAGAAAATGACGTTAAATATGGCTCTAGTGAGAGATTGTGGTATCAACAAAAACAGCCAAAAATAAAAAACCCGCCCAACTCGGAGCACCCTTTCCTGCCTGAGACAGAGAACAATGGTGACATTCAACAGACACCCCCTGGAAAGTGCAATTTATGGAAAGAATGGCAAACAGCCCCCCTTCCCAGCCAGAATAAATCAATGAAGATGTAAAAACGCATGCATTCCAAAAGGAAAAAATTAAAACCTTGCTAAAAAAAAATGCACTTTTAATGCAGTGACACCCCCCTCCCCTCCTTGCATTCCCCACCACCACCACCCCGCTCCAGCCTGAAGGTGACCTGCCCCCCAAAAACATCGTTAACCCCCTCAGGCACATTAACAGAGCATCATCATCATCAGCATCAGCATCATCATTACCAGCATCACCCCACTAAGTACCACCATTATGAGAAGCGGAGAGAGAGAAGAATGTTACTCGACCTTTCGTCCCCTGCATGTTGCCTGTCAGAGTCGGGCATGTTTGGGTCAAGAACTGGGTTTGGGGGTTTGGAGAACAAGCTTTCAAAGGCCATTGTGCCTGGCTGTGGTGTGGTGAGGAGGAGGAGGAGGAGGGAGGTGGAGGAAGGCAGGGCCCCGCCNGCAGCGGAGCCGGGGGAGCCTCCGGGGGCTCGGGGAGGCCGCAGCGCCCAGCCCGGGGGTCCCACCGGGGGAGAGGGGGCTGCGCTCCGCCAACCCCGCCGGTCGCAGCGCGGGGGATGCGGCTCCCGGTGCGGGGATCCCGGGCATCCCCCGAGCCCTTTCCCGCGGGCGATAACGGAGCTGCGGGGCCCCATCCCGAGCTTACCCAGGCCGGCAGCTCCCCGCGGGCCGCGCCCAGCCCGGCGGCGGCGGCGGCGCGCACGGCCGCGCTGGGGGCGGCTCGGTGAGGAGGAGGAGGAGGGCCGGGCCCCTCAGTGAGGAGAGATGATGAAGGTTTGCACTCACGGTTACTTAGTGAGACACTAACGGGCACTCAGCGCCCGGGCCCGGCCGCCCCGCGCGGGCGCTGCGGGGAGGCGGCGGCGGCGGCGGCGGCTCGAGCGGCAGCCCCGGGGCACAGGAGAGCGGGAGGACACACACACGGGGGGAGGGAGGTGCTGCTGGCCGGAGATGGCGGCCCTAATTCTTCCTTACAAACATGGCGCCCGCGCGAGGCACTCGCACAAAATGGCGGCGGCGGCTGAGAAGGGAGGAGGAGGAGGAGGAGAACGGCGGCGGCAGCAGCGGCGGCAGCGGCCCCCGGCGCTGTGCCCGCACACGCTCGCTCAGCGCCCGCGGCCCGCACACGGCGCCGCCGCCGCCACAGCGTCTTCCGCGCCCGCCGGGGCCGCGATGTCGCTGCGTCCCCTCACGCCGCCGCCGCCCGCCGCGCTCCTCCTCCTCCTCCTCCTCCGCCGCGGCCTTGGGCCCGCCCCCCGCGCGCCACCATTGGCCGGGGCCGCGGCGTATCGCGCGCTCACTGGCTGTCCGCCACGCCCGTCAATCTCACCCGTGACGTCACGCGCGGGCCCCGCCCTCCCCCGCTTCCCCTCGGCCGCCGCCGTGCGCGCGCGAAAGGGGGCGGGGCCTCGCGGCGCGCGGCGTCACGTGCGCCGCGCCCGTCACGTGACGGCGGCGTCCCCCCGGGAATGGTGGGGGAAAAGGGGGGAAAAGGGAGGGAAAGGGGGAAAAGGGAGGGGAAAGGAGGAAAAGGGCGG